>NC_059426.1:182387714-182470195 GCF_021028975.2 Sphaerodactylus townsendi
GGCAAGGAGATTGTAAGCCCCTTTGAGTCTCCTGCAGGAGAGAAAGGGGGGATATAAATCCAAACTACTACTCCTCCTGCTGCTCTTCTTCTTCTTCTTCTTCTTCTTCTTCTTCTTCTTCTTCTTCTTCTTCTTCTTCTTCTTCTTCTTCTCCTTCTTCTTCTTCTTCTTCTCCTTCTTCTTCTTCTTCTTCTTCTTCTTCTTCTTCTTCTTCTAAGCAGGGTGATATAATTAAGTCCTGTATGGCCATAGGGGCCAGCTAACAAAACCGCAGTTTGTGGAACTCCTGCTTATGGTAGGAGCCACAAATAATCCCCCACTTCAAAATAAGCACAGACAGCTGCCAAGTAACCTCTGGGATGCTTCCTGCCTGACGGAAGGCATTCATCCCCCGGAAAAGAGTCCCTTTGTCTGCTTCCTATACTCCCACTGAAAAATGCACTCTTCCTGCAGGGAGCCATTCCTCATCTGCCTTGAACATCCATCATAACAAACAGAGTCGGGAGAAAACAAAGAGAACCCCAGCATGGTGCCGCCGGCAGCAAAGCCAGCGTCTCCCGCTATCTCCTGATTCCAGAACGAACGAGGCTTAGAATATGCAGCCTTTCATCCAGATTTTAAAAGGGAGAAAATTGAACCGGCTCTTCCATGCCGCACAAGCGCCGAACAATGGCCTCTGCAGAAGCCGCAAAGCAACGCGGACCGGGCCTCGTTTGGTTTCTCGTCCCTGTCGGCCTCTGGTTACGCAATCGCCCCCATCTACCGGTGCTCATTCCTGAAAGAAACTCACCTTCCGCTCCCCAAAATCCTGGCTAGATAAAAAGCCAATTTGCTTGGCGTCGGAGGGAACGACAAAGGAGGTGCCGGCTGCCATGGGGATGGTAAAAAGAGAAAGGGACTTTTGCATCAATATTAGCAGGCCGCTGGGAACTCGGAACAGAGAGATAATGTAGCAGGAAGCATTAATCTTCTGGAGTGCAGAAGCAACGGCCAAAGAAGAATGCTGGATTCCAAAACACAAGCTCAAAAGCATTGTATCCGTGGGCCTGGGAAATGCAGTTCGCTCTGTGCTATTTTCAAGAGGACCACTAAAAATATCCAGTCTTGGAGCATTCACATTAGATCTCTTCCAAGAATATATCAACCACCTTGGCCGCTTCCATGACACTGTCAGGTTGCCAATGCTCAGGTGCAGCCTGGAGATCTCCCAGAATTGCAAATTATCTCCAGACTAGAGATTAGTTCCTCTGGGGGAAATGGCTGCTTTGGCAGGTGAGCTCTGTGGTCCTTGCTGCGGTCCCTCCCCGACCCCGTCCTCCCCACGCTCAACTCCCGAATCTCCAGGAATTTCTCTAACCATGGGTCGAATCCCCACTTGAAATGTGCACGCAGATCCAAACCTGTTCATTGCGAAACCGTATCCTCTTCATCGGAGTTTCTCCCTCCCCACTGCAGAGAGCACACAGCAGACACACCCGGTTGCAGAACTCTTAGCAATCCCCACTACCAGGCGAGCTCGCTTCGCCGGTCTTCCCTGATTGGCTGGCGTGCCTTGATGGGGCGGGACCTTTCCCCACTGCGGAAACGTACATTGTAGGGGTGTGATCAAAAAAACCAGCGTGTGAAAGTTTAACGTTTAACTGTTTAACTGTGCAAACAGTTAATCGTTACCTGTGTAAACCATGAACGATTCAAAGTTACGCGTTTGACTGTTTAATGTTTGCATCCCCTTTGGCTGGCCGATCGCAAAAGCGGAAATGAAACCAAGGTTAAATCACCACTACCGTCTTAACCAGGTTTTAGAACACAAACTAACCAGGTTTGAGGGACGACCTCCCCATTGCTTGCGTGGCAGTTTCCGTTTCTGGCGCTCGTTCTCCCCGTTAATCCGCGTTCCAGCAGGACCTGGTTGCAAGTGGCATAGACCCCATTAACACGGTTCAGAGCTGATCCGAGGGGAGGGATGACCGTTGAAACCCTGACTCGTTTCCTGCCCTGGAGTGTGATGCAGAATTTGGGCAACCAATCAGCACTGTGATGCACACGCAGCCTTTCCTTGCTTTCATTTCCGCTTTTGCGATCGGCCAGCAGAAGGTGATGCAAACGTTAAACAGTCAAACGCATAACTTTGAATCATTCATTGTTTACACAGGTAACGATTAACTGTTTGCACAGTTAAACGTTAAACTTTTACACGCTGGTATTTTTATCACACCCCTACAATGTACGTTTCCGCAGTGGGAAAAGGTCCCACCCCATCAAGGCACGCCAGCCAATCAGGGGAGACCGGCGAAGCGAGCTCGCCTGGTAGTGGGGATTGCTAAGAGTTCTGCAACCGGGTGTGTCTGCTGTGTGCTCTCTGCAGTGGGGAGGGAGAAACTCCGATGAAGAGGACATGGTTTCACAACGAACAGGTTTGGATCTGCGTACAAATTTCAAGTGGGGATTCGACCCAAGGAAAGGCTGCGTGTGCATCGCAGTGCTGATTGGTTGCCCAAATTCTGCATCACACCCCAGGGCGGGAAACGAGTCAGGGTTTCAATGGTCATCCCTCCCCTCGGATCAGCTCTGAACCATGTTAATGGGGTCTGTGCCGCTTGCAACCAGGTCCTGCCAGAACGCAGATTAACAGGGAGAACGAGCACCAGAAACGCAATCTGCCACGCAAGCAGTGGGGAGGTCGTCCCCCAAACCTGGTTAGTTTGTGTTCTGAAACCTGGCTAAGACGGTAGTGGGGATTCGATCCATGTTTCCCAGGCTTCTCTGCTCCCCTGAACTTTTTCCTCTGTGCCATTTTCTGAGCTCACTCTCCTTGGCTGTTTATTTGCAGCATTATTGTTTGTTTTAATTTGGGAGGGCAATCTTCAAAGCCTCGAGTATACGTGGAGTAAAGAATTGCACCTTGAGGCTTTGAAGCACTGATTTAACACAGAACTTTAAAAGGGGGGGAAATGCAGCCATGAGTCATTTTGAGGGGGTGAGTGCAGACATACATAATTGTCAGGGTGGGATGGAAAATGCTTTAGAAACATTTCAGACGATTTGCGCAGAAAGGGCCGTTGTTGCAACGAAACCATCTTTCTGGCGCTAATTTAATTTTCTAGCTGATTCTAACAAAGTGTTCGAAGAATTGTACCCCTTCTCCAAAGAATCCTCTGTGCAAATGTAACCTCTATCTGTGGGTTCTGTGAGGCAGAACTTGGAATGTGTTTGCAACAACAATTTTTAAAAACAAAATGGTTTACTTTCTTAACAAATAACATATAACATCAACATTTAACATCACACTTCAAGGTCCTGTTCAGGTTGCATTTTCAAGTCCTTCTAGTTACAGTCTACTGATACTGCCAAGTCCAATTCTTCTTTGCAAGTGGGTTGGCTCCTGAAGACTCCAAGGGCTTGATGAACAGGATACAACATGATGAAAGTTTCCAGGAGAACTCTCACCCATTACAAACACAAAAAGAAACCCTGAAACAATAAACTCCAACATTTACAACATAGAAAAACAACTACCTTCCCAGTAGTTCTCAACAATATTGCAGTTTACCTTAACAAGGTGTTCAGGGCTTATACAACCAAGGTCCGAGTCTGGTAGCCATGTCTCCTCCAACTACATGAGCTCTGCAGCCTTCTCCTGCTTTGGGTCTCTACCCCTTTCTGGGTCAACCCTTTCTGAGCATGGGGGTTACGCAAACTGCCAGACAGGTAGAAGAGACAGTTCCAGTTTTGGATGCTGTGTGGTTTCCGGGCTGTCTGGCCGTGTTCTAGCAGCATTCTCTCCTGACGTTTCGCCTGCACCTGTGGCTGGCATCTTCAGAGGATCTGATAGTTGGAAAGGAAAGCAAGTAGAGTATATATACCTGTTGGAGTGTCCGGAGTGGGTGAAGAAACATTGTCTGTGAGTAACAAAGAAGGCAACCAGGTCAATAGTTGAGGGCATCTGAATAGAAATATGAGTAACAATAGAAGAGTTTGAGAAGAGTTTGGATTTATATTCCCCCTTTCTCTCCTGCAGGAGAATCAAAGGGGCTTACAATCCCCTTGCCCTTCCCCGCTCACAACAAACACCCTGTGAGGTGGGTGGGGCTGAGAGAGCTCCGAGAAGCTGTGACTAGCCCAAGGTCAACCAGCTGGTGTGTGTGGGAGTGTACAGTGAAGTCTATAGCATGGGAGTAACACAGGAGATAGCAAGGTCACTGGTGGGAGCATCTGAATAGAAGTATCCCGGCCTTTGTTTCCTTTGTGTATAGTCATCCTATGTTTGTGTGGAGCTGGTGTGAAACACAAGATGACTATAGACAAAGGAAACAAAGGCCGGGATACATCTATTCAGATGCTTCCACCAGTGACCTTGCTATCTCCATTGTTACTCCCATGCTATAGACTTCATTGTTACTCATACTTCTATTCAGATGCCCTCAACTATTCACCTAGTTGTCTTCTTTGTTACTCACAGACAATGTTTCTTCACCCACCCTGGACACTCCAACAGGTATATATACTCCACTTGCTTTCCCAACTATCAGATCCTCTGAAGATGCCAGCCACAGATGAAGGCGAAACGTCAGGAGAGAATGCTGCTAGAACACGGCCATACAGCCCGGAAACCACACAGCACCCCAGTGATTCCGGCCGTGAAAGCCTTCGACAATACAGTTCCAGTTTTGATGCCTGTTCTGTTCTATGTCATTGGTGTGGCCCTAATAAAAGACGTCACATGGATTGCGTTCTTAGCATTTTGGATTTCACTTTCCGGCTAACACGGCTGTAAACAAAGACCATCTTTCTCCCCCTTTTCTAAGCCAGGTTGAAAAAGATTGACAGAATATCCCTGACGGCTGCAGTTTTCTCTGCTTTCGGCACAGTCAACAGGCAACCCTGCACGGAAAAGGGAAATTTTGCCAGACGAAACGAAGCCTTCTGAAATATTAACAAAGGTGGGGGGGAATCCTGTTCTTCTGCTTAAGAATGCAGCTTCGAGAAGTACACCCAAACAAAACAAAGCCTCCAGCAAGATGCCCAGATACTACATGGAGAGGAATAAATTTTTTATCTCCAATTAGCACCATGAGCAGAAGCAGAAAGGGCAACGCTACAACTTGCCTCCCAGAAGTTGCCATTATCATACTAACGAAAGTTTCCAACCGAGAAAGCACAGGTGTTTATTTTAATGAGGTGGATCCCATGTTTACACGGTGGCCCTTTGGACACGCAAAAACCTTTTGATTTACATAATTGCAAAGTATTTTGCCAAGAAGGAATGCCGACTGTGGGGTCCTGCAAATATCCTAGGGATCCCAATAACTCTCTTTTTAAAGGTAAAAACAGAATTTAGCACCCCGTAAGAAGACCATCTTACAGATCTCCCAGCTACTTAAAGTTCCAGAGAGTATTGTGGGTTTTCTGGGCTGTATGGCCGTGTTCCAGTAGCATTTTCTCCTGACATTTCGTCTGCATCCATGCACGTAGGTAAGGGGGGGGGGTCCTCGGGTTTGGAAAAAAAACCCTATTCATGTCCGAAGCTCCGCCCACCCGTTTGTGGGTTTTTTAAACGTTTTAGTGCTTTTTCGGTTTTTGGCCTGCAGGGGGCGCATCGTTTGGGCTAGCAGCACCAAACTTTCAGGGATTGTTTGGGGGACTCTCCTGATGATACTACCCGGGTTTGGTGAGGTTTGGTTTAGGGGTCCAAAGTTATGGACTCCCAAAGGGGTGCCCGCATCCTCCATTGTTTCCAATGGGAGCTAATAGAAGATGGGGGCTACACCTTTGAGGGTCCATAACTTTGGACCCCCTGAACCAAACTTCAGCAAACCTGGGATGCATTATCAGCAGAGTCTCTTATTGATACTTCTCACTCCAGGTTTTGTGAAGTTTGGTCCAGGGGGTCCAAAGCTATGGACTTCCAAAGGGAGTGCTCCATCCTCCATTGTTTCCAATGGGAGCTAATAGAAGATGGGAGCTACACCTTTGAGGGTCCATAACTTTGGACATCCTGAACCAAACTTCACCAAACCTGGGAGGGATCATCGGGAGAGTCTATTATTGATACCACCCAGGTTTTGTGAAGTTTGGTCCAGGGAGTCCAAAGCTATGGACTTCCAAAGGGAGTGCCCCATCCTCCATTGTTTTCAAAGGGAGCTAATAGAAGATGAAGGCTACATCTTTGAGGGTCCATAACTTTGAACATCCTGAACCAAACTTCACCAAACCTGGGAGGGATCATCGGGAGAGTCTATTATTGATACCACCCTATCGATGGTAGGCTGCTTGCTCTTATCAAGGCTTTATATACAAATACCACCCTTCAAGTGAGATGTGACCCATCGGGAAAATTAACGCCAAAAATTCAATCCTTTAAAGGTGTTAAACAAGGCTGCGTTTTGGCCCCCTTGTTATTCAATCTGTTCATTAATGATCTGTCGCCTGATCTAAAAGGCTCCGGGTCCAACTCACGCTTGCCCAGCTTTGGTGGTAATGCTTGACTCTACCACTTACTTCCTATTTGCAGATGATGCGTTATTACTCTCTAGAAGCGAAGAGGGGATTAAATTCCTTGTTATCCAAAATGCAGTTGAATTATTGTACACGGAATTCTTTATCCATCAACCCTGCAGCTGCAAATCTAAGGTTATGGTTGTATTTGCCATAACATTTATAAACCCAGTAGGTGATGGATGTTAGATGGTGCATTAGTTAGAACAAGTCCAAGTTCTGCAAATATTTAGAATCGTTTTCCATCATTAAAAGCCTGTTGAGGTATAAACACAGAGACCTTAGCCATGACATGCTTGTCAGGGGCTACTGTATGTGGTGGGTTAGTGGAGAACTTTTTCTTTACTGAAAGGCAATAGGTTTATCCCTGCCAGAAAGTTAGGAGTGCTTTAACATGAAAGTGATTCCTCGAATTGCTCCTAAGTGGGGAATCCCCTGTGGATTCAATGCTTGCGGAGCCAAAAAGTTGAAAGGATCCAGTCAAGCCTTCTTATACAAAGATATTCGAGTGCCACATTTGCATTTCCTTATGCTGCCCACTCTGTTTGGGAAGCGGGACAGCATCTGCTGGTTCTACGAAGCTTGAAGCTGGCCACGCCTTAAGTTCTGGGTTAGGGCTTCTGTGCTTTTAATTCGGACACTGGTAGCCTTATCAATCAACATATCCTCCCCCAGCTCCATGGATCTTAGAGTGGTGGCGGGCAGTTTCAGAAATTAAAAATACTTTCCCTGGGATTCCCCTCCTGGGAGTCTTTGCAAATGCTACCTCCTTCGAACTCTTTTTTTTTCAACTAAAAAGGCGACTCCTTGACCAGGAGCTACAAGTTCTACATAGACCAAGCGTGGAAGTAACTGTTCCCCCTTCTTTTTCAACATCAAATTCAAAACCAATGTGATGGCAGACTATCTGAGTATACTCCAAAGAGCCCAAGCTGAGATGGATATACACAAGGGGCTCGTTAGTAATTCCTTCCCTTGTTTCTGTACTCCAAGGGAGGTTTCTTAAAAATTGACTTCATAAGAGCGGAAATGCCCCACTGTACTATAGTGGTTGCAATCCATGGAACATATAATGTGCTCAACTGCCCCAAATATAAGAGGAAGCTATGGACCAGGCTTTTTGACCTTCCTTCCCTGCTTTAAAGTTTAAGGGAATATGCTCTGTTGCTGGGAAGGTGGCATTCCTACTAAAACAACTCTTCTTCTGTGATTTTAAATTCTGTAGCTAGGTTCCTTTTAGGAACCTTGGAATAATACCTGTGGTGGTTTTATATATGGAACATCTGTCTGGATAATGCTGTAAGTTTATTTATATCTAAGTTTTGTTGTGCCTAATAAAGGTTTTATGTATGTATGTATTGATACCACCCAGGTTTTGTGAAGTTTGGTCCAGGGAGTCCAAAGCTATGGACTCCCAAAGGGGGTGCCCCATCCCCCATTGTTTCCAATGGGAGCTTAGGAGATGGGGCTACACCTTTGGGAGTCCATAACTTTGGACCCCCTAAACCAAACTTCACCAAACCTGGGTGGTATCATTAGGAGAGACTCCTAAAGATACCCTGAAAGTTTGGTGCTTCTAGCTTAACCATTGCACCGCTGACAGCAGGCACCCCCCCAAATTTCCCCAGATTCTCCTTTTAAATCCACCCCCTTCGGCATGGATTTAAAGGGAGAATCTGAGGTCCTCAGTTTAGAAGAAGCAAAGAAAAAGAGTTCCCGGATTTATATCCCCCCTTTCTCTCCTGTAGGGGACTCAAAGGGGCGGACAATCTCCTTGCCCTTGCTCCCTCACAACAAACACCCTGTGAGGTGGGTGGGGCTGAGAGAGCTCTGAAAAGCTGTGACTAGCCTAAGGTCACCCAGCTGGCGTGTGTGGGAGTGCACAGGCTAATCTGAATTCCCCAGATAAATACCTTCCACAGCTTCCAAGTTCTTGGCAGAGCAGGGGAATCCAAAGCCTGGTTCCTCCAGATTAGAATGCACCTGCTCTTAACCACTACGCCACATTGAAAGTGATGCTGTTTCAGGGTGGGGGATAATCCACCACCAAACAGCATCACTTTCAATGTTGTTTAACTAGGGACCCCAGATTCTCCCTTTAAGGTGGATCTAGTTTAAACACCATTGAAAGTGATGCTGTTTGGGGGTGGATTCCTGCATCACAGCGGCTGCCTGGGGGGGGGGGGGGCACAAAACTCAGATTTTGCACCAGGCTCCATTTTCCCTCTATGCCTCAGCCCAGAGGGGAGGGGCAGGGGACGGCAGGTCAGGTCAGGGGAGTCTGCCATCCCGGACCTCGCAGAGCTGCTTTTATAAGCGCTAGGCCAGGGGCGGGGCTTGGGGAGGCTTGGCCATGCCCTGGGGCGGGTGGGGTCTGGCCCCACCCCGAACCCCCCCCCCCATAAAAAATCTATACCTACGTCCCTGTCTGCATCTGTGGCTGGCATCCTCAGAGGAAGATCCACAGCTGTACAGCCCAGAAACCCCACAACAACCCAATGATTCCGGCCGTGAAAGCCTTCAACAATACATTTTCAGAGGGTAGTTAGTTGTGCTGCCTTCTGCAAAACCCCTAGATCTGAGTCTAGTAGAACCTTTGAGATAAACAAGAATTTAGGCAGTTTGAGCTTTTGATAGTGCAAATTCCCTTCATCAAATTCCTGATAAAGTACCTGGCGAAGGGAACTTTGACTTTTGAAAGCTCATACCACCCAAAATCTTAAAGGTGTTATTGGCTCAAGTCTAGCTGTTCTGCTAATTTACCTTTCTCGCCTGTGAACCTCTGATACCCATGAGATCTTCTAGAGAAGATTGATAGCTGTCAGGAGCAGCGGTTTCCTGAAGGAGGTTGCCTATTATCTACTCTGGGTAGCTGCAACTATCAGGGTCATAGCTAGAGGAAGGCAATTCGCAACATGGTTCTCGGATCCTTTAATTAATCAATTGGATGGTTTAGTGAAATCCTCGGATCGGCCCTGCCCTGGTGGAGCGCCTCTCTGCCCTCACAAGGACGACTAGGTTTCATGCCACTGGATATCTGTTGGTGCGCGGAATCGCTCGACACACACGCTCTCGAGAACGCCCTCTTCCCGTCCGAATCCTCTCTGTACCCTGGTCATGAGGAAAGGTCATGAATTCTCTCCTCCAAAGAGCTACTATAGATAGCTAATAGGGTAGCATTAATGTAATTATAACTTAAAATGAAATATAATCAGAAACTTGAGATGTACTAACGTATCTTTGATATTAGATTGTGTATCATATGTTTTACTAGCTAGAAGTCCACTTTAATACACTATTCTTCTTTATTTTTATTTTTTTCTTTCTTTATGTTTTTATATAATTTTCTTTAATGTTTTATATGCCTTCAATTATGTAAACATAACCTGAAATTGTATCTTTTTTTGTATTTCTTCTTTGTTTATTGTACACTGTGATTAAAGAAATAAAAAAATGTTTAAAAGAAAGAGAATTCTCTCCTCCGAAATTCTCCTCTGCCTCCTGTTGAATGAACTTCTGATATAAAATATTTTCCAGATACCAGCACAGAAGTATAAAGTTGTCCTGTTGGATCTGGTACTTTACATAGCAGCAGCAAAATACGGCCAGTGTATAGATTTTTATAGTACTGACACAGGAGAAGCACTTGTTCTATCATTTCTATATGTCCCGATTTACATTGTCTCTCCTGACAGGAATCTTTTTGGGGTGCTGTGTGGTTTCCGGGCTGTCTGGCCGTGTTCTAGCAGCATTCTCTCCTGACGTTTCGCCTGCATCTGTGGCTGGCATCTTCAGAGGATCTGATGTTGGGAAAGCAAGTGGAGTATATATACCTATTGGAGTGTCCAGGGTGGGTGAAGAAACATTGTCTGTGAGTAACAACGAAGACAGCCAGAATATGCTATTTCAGCCAGAAAAATCAGCAATAGCAGAACACATGATAAACTAACCTGGACATAGAATATTATTTGAAAATACAGAAATTCTGGACCACTCTGACAACCACTACGTTAGACTACACAGAGAAACCACTGAAATCCACAAGCACATGGACAATTTCAACAGAAAGGAAGAAACCATGAAAATGAACAGAACTTGGCTGCCAGTGTTGAAAAATACTAGAGTCAAGACAGTGTCTAACTAGCTCCACACAAACACAGGATGACTATAGACAAAGGAAACAAAGGCCAGGATACTTCTATTCAGATGCTCCCACCAGTGACCTTGCTATCTACAGGGTTACTCCCAGGCTATAGTCTTCATTGTTACTCATACTTCTATTCAGATGCCCTCAACTATTGACCTGGTTGCCTTTGTTACTCACAGACAAGGTTTCCCCACCCACCCTGGACACTCCAACAGGTATATATACTCCACTTGCTTTCCCAACATCAGATCCTCTGAAGATGCCAGCCACAGGTGCAGGCGAAACGTCAGGAGAGAATGCTGCTAGAACACGGCCAGACAGCCCGGAAACCACACAGCACCCCAGTGATTCCGGCCGTGAAAGCCTTCAACAATACAGTTCCAGTTTTGATGCCTGTTCTGTTCTATGTCATTGGTGTGGCCCTAATAAAAGACGTCACATGGATTGCGTTCTTAGCATTTTGGATTTCACTTTCAAAGGTGTATCACAGTGAGAAGTCTGTTACGCACTGTGTCCAGTGAGAAGGGAATGTTTAGTGGGGTGTAAATTGTCCATGTCCCAGGGTGGGGAACCAATCAGTAAGCGTTTGGGTAGAACTTGCTGTGCAAAGGTGACTGCACTGTATTTTCAGTCCATTTACATTAGTATTCGTATTTGCAGGAGCAGCAGTGGCGTAGTGGCTAAGAGCAGTGGCTAAGAGCAGGTGCACTCTGATCTAGAGGAACCGGGTTTGATTCCCCGCTCTGCCACCTGAGCTGTGGAGGCTTATCTAGGGAATTCAGATTAGCCTGTGCACTCCCACACATGCCAGCTGGGTGACCTTGGGCTAGTCACAGTTTCTCAGAGCTCTCTCAGCCCCACCTACCTCACAGGGTGTTTGTTGTGAGGGGGGAAGTGCAAGGAGATTGTAAGCCCCTTTGAGTCTCCTACAGGAGAGAAAGGGGGGATATAAATCCAACTCTTCTTCTTCTTCTATTAGTGAATGCAAATCCTGTGCCTGGGTGGAGTTCATTGTCCATGCACCTAAAATGCCCTTGGCCTTTGAATCTGGTGTTTTTAAGTACTGGTAGCCAGGTTTTGTTAATTCTCAGAGTCTCTTCCTTCTTGTTGAAGTTGTCTTGGTGTTTGTGGATTTAAAAAACACACAATCCACTATACATTTTATATTGACTTCCAACTATCTCAACCTTGATTAAAAGTTATCTCTAGGTTCACGCACATATGCTTAAGTTTTTAAATCAATAGTTATTTCTTAAGTGTTTTCTAGTGGTTACAATCTACTGTTTTCTTTAGATTTCAAACCTGTCACTACTTCTCATAGAATGTAAGTTCTAGACCAGTGATGGTGAACCTATGGCACGGGTGCCAGAGGTGGCACTCGGGGCCCTCTCTGTGGGCACGTGTAACCCCCATGCTCAGAATGGGTTGACCCAGAAAGGGGTGGAGACTCAAAGCAGCAAGAGGCTGGAGAGAGCTCATGTAGTTTGGAGGAGACAAGGCTACCAGACTCGGACCTTGATTATAAGCCCTTAACACCTTGTTAAGGTAACGGTAATGTTGTTGGGAACTACTGGGAAGGTAGTTGTTTATTTTTGCTATGTTGTCAATGTTGGAGTTTATTGTTTCAAGGTTCTTTTTTGTGTTTGTAACGGGTGAGAGTTCTCCTGGAAACCTTCATCATGTTGAATCCTGTTCATCAAGCCCTTGGAGTCTTCAGGAGCCAACCCTCTTGCAAAGAAGAATCGGACTTGGCAGTATCAGTAGACTGTAAATATAAGGACTTGAAAATGCAACCTGAACAGGACCTTGAAGTGTGATATCAAATGTTGATGTTATATGTTATATTTTAAGAAAATAAACCATTTTGTTTTGTTTTTAAATTTGTTGTTGCAAACTCATTCCAAGTTCTGCCCCCCCAGAACCCACAGATAGAGGTTACACACGCACTCAGAGTTCAGCATGTGGGGGTGGAAAATCACCCCCCCACACACACACACATCTAGGCCGGCCTGGGCTACTGAGCACGACATGCGCACACTGCGGTGAGGAAGGAGGACTCGGCTGGCGGGCCTGGTGCCTATGCTCCAGGTGGCTGCTGCCCGAGCGGGGGGCGCAGAGGAGGCAGAGATGCTAGAGAGGCACAGAGTGGAGCGTGTGGGACTTGCTGGAGGCTAGAGCAGGCTGGCCCCTGCTCGAGCAGGTGGGGCAGAGGAAGAGGGCGCCAACCGGTTTTTTTCTAAACTAAAACCTGAGCATTCAGGTTAAATGGCCGGGTTGGCACTTTGCGATAAATAAGTGGGATTTGGGTTGCAATTTGGGCACTCGGTCTCAAAAAGGTCAGCCATGACTGTTCTAGGCCAAATGCACATCCTCATAAAAGGAATATGAATCGTACTAGCTGCTCCCTTCCTCTTCTCTGATATCCTTTCTGCATAGTACTTCTGGATCAAGCCGGTTGCCTTTAATGTTTTGGATTTCCTGGGACAAATTGTTAGAGACGTGGTCTATACTGCTGCGCATAATTTGCTGCGCATTTGCTGCGCATAATTACTACATAATTTTGCATCATAGGAACATAAGAACATAAGAACTAGCCTGCTGGATCAGACCAGAGTCCATCTAGTCTAGCCCTCTGCTACTCGCAGTGGCCCACCAGGTGCCTTTGGGAGCTCACAGACAGGAGGTGAAAGCAATGGCCTTCTGCTGCTGCTGCTGCTGCTCCTGAGCACCTGGTTTGCTAAGGCTTTTGCAATCTGAGATCAAGGAGGATCAAGATTGGTAGCCATAGATCAACTTCTCCTCCATCAATCTGTCCAAGCCCTTTTTAAAGGTATCCAGGTTAGTGGCCATCACCACCTCCTGTGGCAACAGATTCCAAACACCAATCATTTAATGTGTCATGTTAATATCCATGCTCTGCTCTCGTTCTAATTTTTTAGACTTCTGGTTGGTTCTACAACCCAAAACGTATTTCACTGTTTACTGAATGTCACCTCTTGCTGATTTTATTGACTCAATCTGTGTAATCCACCTTCAGTCACAGTGAGAAGCGCGGCCTATAAATGACATAAATTTAAAAATAGTCACGTAATCATTATTCTTTGAGCGTGAGATGCTGACATATATTCCAGGACCTTGTTTGTATAGCAAGCTGGACACTATGACAAAGTCTTCAGTCACGTAGGGCTGTGACCTCTGCTCTCCACCAGCCCCCTTTCAAGCATTCTTCTTTGTGCAAACAGTTAATTCCAGCTGTGGCTTTGAGGCACAAATAAAACCGAGATCCACCAAGAGAAAATAATACCTGTTGGTGTAACAGACCTGAGACAGGAGTCATAATATTGATGCTATGTCCACCTGTCGGTTGCCAACTCTGCAGCTGGGAGTTGTCATGTCCCAAGTGTTTGCCATGTCGAAGAGGGAGCAAGTGTAACCCCCATGCTCAGAATGGGTTGACCCAGAAAGGGGTGGAGACTCAAAGCAGCAGAAGGCTGCAGAGCTCATGTAGTTGGAGGAGAAAAGGCTACCAGACTCGGACCTTGATTTGTATAAGCCCTGAACACCTTGTTAAGGTAACTGCAATGTTGTTGGGAACTAGTGGGAAGGGAGTTGTTTGTTTTTGCTATGTTGTAAATGTTGGCGTTTATTGTTTCAGGGTTTCTTTTTGTGTTTGTAATGGGTGAGAGTTCTCCTGGAAACCTTCATCATGCTGAATCCTGTTCACCAAGCCCTTGGAGTCTTCAGGAGCCAACCCACTTGCAAGAAGAATTGGACTTGGCAATATCAGTAGACTGTAAATAGAAGGACTTGAAAATGCAACCTGAACAGGACCTTGAAGTGTGATGTTCAATGTTGATGTTATACGTTATTTGTTAAGAGAAGTAAACCATTTTTTTTTAATTTGTTGTTGCAAACTCATTCCAAGTTCTACCCCACTGAACCCACAGATAGAGGCTACACAAGCTGGTTTCCTGCTGCCTCAGAGACTTGGGTGGTTTCCGCACAGGGAAACAACAGCGCTCCAGAGACAGAAAAAAACGGTCCCTGGGGCACTGTTCATACAGGAGGCGCTGCTGCGATGCCCTGAAGTGGCGCAAAGACGCTGCTTCCGAAACTCGCTCGGGGGGGCGAGTTTTTTGGAATACGCCGGTTGCCACCCTTTGCCGAGCGAACAGCAGCGGGTGGAAGCCGGTGTATTCCCGTGGCGCTCCCGAACCGCTGCCTACCTTTTCCCTGCCTGAGGAGGGAAGGGGACTTGCCTCCTTGCCTCCGTCGCTTCAGCCGTCGCTCTGGCCAGGGGGTGTGTCCCCTTCCCTCCTCAGAGCGACGAAAGGCAGGGAAAAGGTAGGCAGCTGTTTGGGGCGGGGCAGCTGTGCAGAACGTGCTTCCCCAGCCGCGCAGCCTGTGGGGCCGTTCGTGTGAATGTGTTACCGCGTGCCTGGGTAACTTTATTTGCCCAGACCAACCAGCTCTCAGCAGCGCGGGGGAACATAAACAGGACCCGACACAGCGAGTATAGTAAATAAGAAAGCAGCTCTACAACATCGTAAATACCTTTTCTCCTGCCGGGAATCCGGGGGAATACAGGACAGCCCACCACCATTCATTAACAAAATACACAGTAACCAATCAGGCATCTGCAATACATGGGAACCAATTAGAGCTCGATGGGCAGTCCCTTCTTGAATTTTGCGGCTGGAGTAAGGCGAGGCAATGACGTAGGTACTGGCGGGAAAAGCACAAAAGAGTCCTTTGGGTGCTTGGGGTCAGGAAACGAAACTTAACGATGGTGGCACCCTTATCTGCCTGCTGGTAGGATTAGGCAGATGGAGGCGCCTCTTCTGTGGTCCCCTTTGTCAACGTCCATTCAAGGTTTTACAAATGAAAGGGATATGCCCAGGTGGAGTGGGGGTGGATTCCTGCCATGAGCCAAGGATGTTCCATGCAGACGCAAAGACAAAAGATAGCTATAATTCCTACTTCCTATCTAATACAGGGTTGTTCCTACCTATCTTATACAGAAATAAATCATTATTCCGTTTTTATTAAACTCAAGACCAGAAGTGGAATAAAATCACTTCTGGCTCCGCTATCAAATGTGCGCCCACAAGCAATGCAAGCCCACAAGCCTGAATGCCTTGGACACAGACCCAGATTCAAGGTGCAGGAAAAGAGATTCCACCTAAACATTAGGAAGAACTTCCTGATTGTCAGAGCTGTTCGACTGTGGAATTCACTGCCTCGGAGGGTGGTGGAGTCTCCTTCTTTGGGGTTTTTTAAAGAGAGGCTGGATGGCCATCTGTCAGGAGTGCTTTGATTGTGTGTCGCTGCATTGCAGGGGGTTGGACTTATGGCCCTTGGGGTCTCTTCCAACTCTATGGTTCTATAATAAAGGAAATAATTCTAGAGCTTGGGAAGTACCACTTTTCCTGGCAAGTCCTGTGATGTTGTCAGTGTGCAGTGATGCACGATAAGGGCAAGAACTGTGCAGCCGAGGGATGGTTGTATTAGCCGAGGGATGGGCTAATACAACCAATGCACAACTCCAAGATTTTCTTTTTTTAAAAGAAAGATTTGGCCATCCACAGTGGGGGCCACGCCTTTCAGGGAGCCTTCCCTTCATTCTGAATGGTTTCTGCCGGCCCGCAGGGATGTCGTCCCTTAGCCCCAGCTCATTGGACAGATTTATGGAGGAGAAGTCAATTTATGGCTACCAATCTTGATCCTCTTTGATCTGAGATTGCAAATGCCTTAACAGTCCAGGTGCTCGGGAGCAACAGCCGCAGAAGGCCATTGCTTTCACATCCTACATGTGAACTCCCAAAGGCACCTGGTGGGCCACTGCGAGTAGCAGAGAGCTGGACTAGATGGACTCTGGTCTGATCCAGCTGGCTTGTTCTTATTGGCCAGATTGAATGACGATGTCATCATAAGTATGTCGTCACAACTTGAATTTGCTGGGGTCACCCTTCTGGGGGAGAAGGGCTCGGGTTTTCAAACGGTGGCCACGGGAATGGCAAGCTGGGGGTGGACTAGAAGACCTGCATAGCAGAGGTGGGATCCAGCAGGTTCTCACAGGTTCCCGAGAGTAGGTTACTAATTATTTGTGTGTGCCGAGAGGGGGTTACTAATGGGTGATTTTGCCACGTGATTTTTGCCTTCGTTACGCCCCTCCTCTCAGCAGTAGCGCGCAGAACTTGAAGCAGTCTAGCAGGAGGTGCACCGGCGTGCGTGGCAGCCTGCGCCTGCGTGCATCCATTTCCCGCCCAAGGACCGGCGCAGCGGCTGCGTCCTTGCCACAGCCCCGCCCAGGAATGCCCCACCCCCAGAATGCCCGACCATGCCCCCGGAATGCCCCGCCCAGCCCCATTGGCGCTACGCCACAGTTTGAATCCCACCACCATGGGAACCTGTTACTAAAATTTTTGGATCTTACCACTGCTGCATAGTCCTGTTCAACTCCATCATGCGAGGAAACCTCTAGGAATTTCCCAGTCTAGAGTTGGCAGACTGGAAGTTGTTGCTAGGGAAGGAAACTGGAGTGACCAAAAGTCCCAAGGGGACAGTTTGGGGAACTTTTCACGTCCTCTTTCCCTGCCTCCCTCAAAAACACTATTTCATCCACAGATACACGAACAGCGAAGCGTCTGTTCAGCTCTGTGAAGGCTTGAAAGCTGCTGAGACCTTCTCCTCCCCGAGACCTTTGTCATTTCACTAAACATTCAGATATCTTCAGAAATTAGATGTTATGATAATACAGCAGGGGAAGGAACCGTCCATTAAAGGCACAAAGGAGCCCATAACGCAAGAGGCGGAAGGGAGAGAGAAGGCGGGAGAGAGAAGTCGCAAATGCCACAGGCAAATAACAGCAAACAATAAGACGCAGTCAAGAAACAAACAGCCTAGCTATTAGCGGAGGGGTTTTTTAATAGCTTGGAAGCATGAAGCCGCGTAATTGTCTCTGCCGCGTTGTCTTTGATAACCTCCTATATCAACGTAGCACTCTGAATACAGTTTGTAGCTCCGGCTTCCTCGTGTCAAACCAAGCAGTAACCTCAGAACGAATCCACTCGGAGGAGATGATCCCTTGGTATGCTTTCAGCAAAAATAATGTCCGTGTGCTCAAATAACATGCATCCTTCACATTTCCACGGCCACTCCTTTCCCTATTCTTACAGCCTGAAAATGCTGCTTGTTTGGTACATGCGATGCTAGGAATAAGCCCGCGGTCACGATGAACCTGCGGCGCAAATCATGCATTTTAGCACCTCAGGACCACAGAAGGCGGGCGATGCCTCTCGTATTCTCTATCCTGCTCCGGAGCAGCTGCAAACTGGAGCTGCGCAGCTAATTTCGTGCAATCATATCATAAAAAGACAAAGCGGAAAACCAGAGGCTGGAAAGGCTGACATAAGAACATAAGAACAAGCCAGCTGGATCAGACCAGAGTCCATCTAGTCCAGCCCTCTGCTACTCGCAGTGGCCCACCAGGTGCCTTTGGGAGCTCATGTGCAGGAGGTGAAAGCAAGGGCCTTCTGTGGTTGTTGCTCCTGAGCACCTGGTCTGTTAAGGCATTTGCAATCTTAAATCAAGGAGGATCAAGATTGGGAGCCATCGGTCTACTTCTCCTCCATAAATCTGTCCAAGCCCTTTTTAAAGCTATCCAGGTGAGTGGCCATCACCACCTCCTGTGGCAGCTGACAACAGTAACCGTTTTGATGCTGCTTGTGTCTAATGTTCTTCATCGTCAGTTTTTAAATGACTTTTTAATAGTGTGGTTTTTAATTGTAAGCCACCTCAAGCGAGACTCTGAAGAGGTGGTATAGAAAGACCCTAAAGGAATAAATATGTAAATACGTTTTTGCAATGTAAAGGAGCAGCAGTGGCGTCGGAGGTTAAGAGCTCGTGTATCTAATCTGGAGGAACCAGGTTTGATTCCCAGCTCTGCCGCCTGGCTGTGGAGGCTTATCTGGGGAATTCGGATTAGCCTGTGCACTCCCACACACGCCAGCTGGGTGAGCTTGGGCTAGTCACAGCTTCTCGGAGCTCTCTCAGCCCCACCTACCTCACAGGGTGTTTGTTGTGAGGGGGGAAGGGCAAGGAGATTGTCAGCCCCTTTGAGTCTCCTGCAGGAGAGAAAGGGGGGATATAAATCCAAACTCCTCCTCTTCTTCTTCTTCTTCTTCTTCTTCTTCTTCTTCTTCTTCTTCTTCTTCTTCTTCTTGTAGGGGTGAGCCCGCAAACCCAGCAGAACCGTAGAGAGAGTGCCTGGAATGCCGGTGCCAGCTACAGCCTTCTGGGTGCACACGCTCCCCCAACCCCAGTTCCTCTGTGAGTCACAGGTCATGAACTACCTGACTCGCTGTCACCAGGTGTCCCAGACAAAGGGACAAAAGGGCTCTCGCCCTCAGGTGGGGATTAGACCCAGACGTGGACACTTCCTCCTGCATGTAGCAGCCCGATGAGATCATGGACACTTCCTCCTGCATGTAGCAGCCCGATGAGATCATGCATCACATGATGATCTCCCGCTCTCCCGATCTCCCAATCTCCCGCTCTCCCGTCCATCCGACCCCTTTGCACGCCCACAATGAAACCCTAATAAAAGGTGTCGGGGACTAGCGCACGGCAGAGTTGCTAGGATCACGGATCCCGCTTCCTGCTGCTGGCTCTCTCCACCAGATGATATCTCCGCGTCTCGCCTCTTCCTTGCGACCCCGCGGGCACGACTTCACTTCTTCTTCTTCTTCTTCTTCTTCTTCTTCTTCTTCTTCTTCTTCTTCTTCTTCTTCTTCTTCTTCTTCTTCTTCGGCAGGTAATCATCGCACGCCTCACTTTGTGAATAAAGGTCAACGTAAGAGGAACTTGTTCAGATCAGCTGTCCATCTCGCTAGCTCAGGCAGGTGACCCTCCGAAGGCAGGACAGGCAGGTGACCCTCAGAAAGCTCTGCAAACACAATGTGCATTTAGAAGTGCCAACAATCTAGAAGGGGGAAAAAATGTCTTGCCTGCTTAATAGAAGACTCAATGGGATATTATTTACCAGGTCATGAAATTTATCTCTATGCCATAAAAATCTTCACCAACTCATTTCCCCACACTAAAATGGCATTAAGAGCGTTTCCCCACTTACCTGCTGCTGCGCGCTACTCTCCCCAAGTAGCACGGGGTCCGCCGGCACTCCCCATTACAGGGGCGGCGACAACACAGCTGCCCCGACGCTGACGCTGTCGCGCCCCCTCAACATGCGACACTCCTGGCGCCTTTTGAAACGGCGCCTTTTGATGACCCCGCTCAGAGCGCGGGGTCGTGGGGAAGCCCGGGCGCACGTCAGAAATGACGCACACTGGGAGTAGCGCGCAGCAACCACTCGCCCAGGTAAGTGGGGAAATGACGTAAGTCACAGTTTAAACACCTGTTGGAGAGGTCTCCCATCCAAATACTAACCAGGGCAAACCCAGCTTAGATCTGATGAGATCAGGCTAACCTGGGTACTTTATAACCCCCGCCAGATCTACTCTGCCTTTCTGTACCTGTCTGCCCTAGACAACAATCCGAGCCCCTGCCAGATAGTCTGTGGAGCCCTGTGTCACCTGGAACATGGCATCATCGGTCTTTTCAAAAGAGAAGCATCAGAAATAAATTTCACAAATGGATCCGGCACATGGCCCTCCTTGCATTGTGATGAAATGTTTGGAGCCGGTACAGCCGGCATAATTGAGCATCCGGGCAAAAACAAAAGAACAAAATGGAAAGGGCGAAAATAGAAGAAGAAACTATCAGAGCCAGTCGTGTTTACATGAGTTTTCTTTTGTCTTTCACTCCATCTGTATCCCTTTCACTTTCCAAAGTTCTCCAATGGCAAGATGGCATCCCGTTATACTTGGGGAGCGGGGAGGGGGCCAATCAATCCCCCAGGATGGCTCTTTCGTGCGTAATTCTATAATTATTCCGAAGACCACCGACTTTCCAGATGGAAAGACAGATTGGCCCAGCCTGCCAGCCTTCCCCACCGCCTTCTGTTCGCTTCCTGTTTTTGCCAGTACGGATTATAGCCACGGACAAGCTGGAACTGCCACACCAAGAGTGAAATATCTAATTGAATTCGCTCTTTCCAGATTTGTTTTTATGAGTTGATATTACTTTTGCCATTTGCTCAGTGTTGGCAAACAATGCACTGCTCCCTCTTGGGCGAGTATGTGCCGAGACGCATCCAATTTGCAAGCAGCGCTTGACTTGAAACTGGACTTTGGGCTTTTGAACGGTTAGGAGAAATGTACATAATTTAGAATGAGAGGTTATGGAGGATGCCAGATCTCCAAGTGGGACATGAGGATCCCCTGAAATTACAGCTCATCTCCAATCTGCAGAGATCAATTGAAGAAGAAGAAGAAGAAGAAGAAGAAGAAGAAGAAGAAGAAGAAGAAGAAGAAGAAGAAGAAGAAGAAGAAGAAGAAGAAGAAGAAGAAGAAGAAGAAGTTTGATTTATATCCTGTCTTTCTCTCCTGTAAGGAGACTCAAAGGGGCTGACAATCTCCTTTCCCTTCCCCGCCCCGCAACAAACACCCTGTGTGGTGGATGGGGCTGAGAGAGCTCCTAAGAACAGTGACTAGCCCAAGGTCACCTAGCTGGTGAGTGTTGGAGTGCACAAGCTAATCTGGCTCACCAGATAAGCCTCTATAGCTCAAGTGGCAGAGCAGGAAATCAAACCCAGTTCTCCAGATCAGAGTGCACCTGCTCTTAACCACTACACAGGTGACTGCAGTTGTTGGGAGCAACATCATCTCTTCCTGTCCAAGGGAGATTTCATGGAGAGATTTTCCGATGTTCATGTTTCTTATTCACGCCTGCCCTCAACCGCATCCTACCTACACAATGGTTCTGTGGACCAATAACGTTTCACAGGGCTTTAGGGGGGTCTGCTTAATGCCCCATGGGTCAGTTGTCCACATACCTGTTGTGAATTGTCTTCTTTTATCTTTATCTGTATTAACCTTTAATAGGCATAGGTAGATCAAAATTTACACAGACACATTCTGCAGTCTCAGGTATAATTCAATAGCAAGAAAATAGTCCACATAGCTTGATGGTTGACTTCAATGGGTTCAGATCACTTCAGATTTTTTTTTAAAGAAATAGCCAGAGCAAATGACAGTAAATACCCCTACACATCAATGTAAAAATACAATCTAATATAAAATTGCAATACAAATAGATCTGATTAGCAAGATAATACAGCAATAGGTATCCTACCCTGCCTAAATATTAGACAGTGTGTATCAGTTAGATTGGAAAAGATACCTATCTTTTATAAGAAGTCCTACGTTTGTTTTGTGTATCATATTTAATATTTAAAAAATTTGATTCTGTGCCAAATAACAATGAACCAATTTGGTTTAGTGTACTGGTATAGTATATTTTTAAAAAAATACAGTTAAAAGTGATAAAATGAGAATAAGTTAGCACTTTAAAATGGTTGTCAGGTATAGAGCTACCATACGTGTTGTATGAGCATTGTAATCTCCAAGAAGAAAACGTATGGCAACAGTATGGTTGTGAATTGTCTTTATGCTGTCTGGACCAAAATTCTGATTCTCCAACAGACCACCACAGTCCCAACTCTGCAGTTCAGAAGGCAGCCTTGATTTTTCAAATGCCTGGACTCAGAAGCCCACATTTTTCATTTTTAAGGACAGGTAAAATAGAGGAGGAAAACGCATCCTGTTGCCATGGAGACACCGGGACGGTGAAAGCACGACATTGATGGATCCTTGATGGTTCTCTCGAATGCTCATTATAACATTATGTAAAAGAAGTTAATTTTTTTAAAGAGCAAAGTGATTAACATTTTTCTTGAGAAAACAGTCATCTCGGTATGAGCAAAGTAACAATTAGCGAGTGCGTGTTTTAAAGTGAATCGACTGACATAATGAAGTAATTATGCCCCCTTCAGTTAATGAGTAACAGGATTTTTTTTTAATAAATCAAATTGCAGAGGAGACCGTTCGAGGAGCATCGCAATGTGGTACTTGAATACTCCCTACAGGCCACATGGATTTTTCTGACCCTCGCTGGAAGTTCTTCCAGTGATCAGAAATCCTTGGGGTTACCGAGATGCCATCAATCAACACCCTTTCTCTAAGTGGCAAGGAGGTCCCAAGCATCCAAACCAACCAGACTCAACCTGGGCAATTTCCTCACGGTCCAAATACCCTAGGATGGGCAAGTAAAACATCACAGTTCATGCAAGTTTTTTGCACAGTTGCCAGTTCAATAGCCTGCTCCGGTGTTGCCCTGTGATATTTCCCTTAGCTTAGGAAAAAGGCAAACTCTATGCTGGGGATAATTAGGAAAGGAATTGATAATAAAACTGCGAGGATTGTCATGCCCTTATATAAAGCCGTGGCGCGACCGCACTTGGAGTACTGTGTTCAGTTCTGGTCGCCACATCTCAAAAAGGATATCGAAGAGATAGAAAAAGTGCAGAGAAGGGCAACAAGGATGATTGAAGGATTGGAGCACCTTCCTTATGAGGAGAGCCTGCAGCGTTTGGGACTCTTTAGTTTGGAGAGGAGACGTCTGAGGGGGGATATGATTGAAATCTATAAAATTATGCATGGGATAGAAAATGTTGACAGAGAGACATTTTTCTCTCTTTCTCACAATACTAGAACCAGGGGGCATCCATTGAAAATGCTGGGGCGGGGAGAATTAGGACTAATAAAAGGAAACACTTCTTCACGCAACATGTGATTGGTGTTTGGAATATGCTGCCACAGGAGGTGGTGATGGCCACTAACCTGGATAGCTTTAAAAGGGGCTTGGACAGATTTATGGAGGAGAAGCCGATCTATGGTTCCCAATCTTGATCCTCCTTGATCTGAGATTGCAAATGCCTTAGCAGACCAGGTGCTCGGGAGCAAAAGCCGCAGAAGGCCATTGCTTTCACATCCTGCACGTGAGCTCCCAAAGGCACCTGGTGGGCCACTGCGAGTAGCAGAGAGCTGGACTAGATGGACTCTGGTCTGATCCAGCTGGCTTGTTCTTATGTTCTTATGTTCTTATGTTAGGATTTTCAAAAATCGCCAAAGTAGCGGTTCTTTTCTAATATCCTGGGGTGACCCCGCTGCCATGCAAACACCACAGGAGCAGAACCGGTGTATTTTTTCCGCCTCGCTGCTCTCGACCAATCAAGAAGTTTGAGCATGCGGGGATGCACTTGTAGTATAAATACAAAAGACCCCGGCTCGTGTGGAACAAACTGGAGCATTGCCATCTGGTCCTAACTCGCCTCCAGACCTTTGACCATTTTGGCTGCCCTCCTCTGGACCCATTCCAGCTTGTCAATATCCTTCTTAAATTGTGGGGCCCGGAACTGAACACAGCACTCTAGGTGAGGTCGTCTGACCGATGCAGAATAGAGCGGTACAATTACTTCCTTTGATACTATACTCTTATTGATGCATCCCAGAATTGCATTGGGTTTCTTGGCTGCCACATCACACTGCTGACTCACGCCTAACAGACGTCAACTTCCCCGATGCAGCCGAAGCCAAGGTGGTCCAGTTCTCCCAAGCCTGTCCTAACCCAGCAAACGGTGATTAACGTTCTACTGCATGGAATTTGAGTTCTTCGCACTGCCGCTTACTTCCTTGGTTTCATTCCTGCCTGCTGTTCTTTATACATCTTCCTGAGTTTTATTGTTTGGCATCTATCACAAGTTGCCTTGAATATATTTTTGCAGGAAAGAACCATAGAAGTTCTTTGAAATACCCACAGAAATAAGTGCATACATCTTGTCCTTTTTCAGAAGCAAAAGGCCTCATCACGTTTGGAGGCAGCGAATTCCATACTGGTCGAACCCCCACTTGAAATTTGCACGCAGATCCAAACCTGTTCGTTGTGAAACCGTGTCCTCTTCATCGGAGTTTCTCCCTCCCCACCGCAGCGAGCACACAGCAGACACACCTGGTTGCGGAACTCTTAGCAATCCCCACTCACTTTCAGAGGCGAGGCACCAAACTTCCGGCCATGCGCCGTCTCCCCTGATTGGCTGGCGTGCGTTGATGGGGCGGGACCTTTTCTGACTGTGAAAACGTACATTACAGGGGCTTGATAAAAAAACCAACGTGTAAAAGTTTAACGTTTAACTGTGCAAACAGTTAATCGTTACCTGTGTGAACCATTAATGATTCAAACTTACATGTTAGACGGTCTAACGTTTGCATCCCTCTTCTGCTGGCTGGATCGCGAAAAAAGCGGAAAGCGAAACCAAAGGAAAGGCTAAGCTTACGCATCGCAGCGCTGATTGGTTGCCCGAACTCTGCATCACACTCTAGGGCAGGAAACGAGTCAGGGTTTCAACCCTCATCCCTCCCCTCGGATCAGCTCTGAACCGTGTTAATGGGGTCTATGCCACTTGCAACCAGGTCCTGCCGAAACGCAGATTAACGGGGAGAACGAGCACCAGAAACGGAATCTGCCACGCAAGCAATGGGGAGGCCGTCCCTCAAACCTGGTTAGTTTGTGTTCTGAAACCTGGCTAAGACACTAGTGGGCATTCAACCGCTGTTGGAGGAAGGGAGGCTGGGTGATGAAATCTTCCCTTTGCCCTGTCCTGAGTATTTTGACAATTAGGTCAGCTGGAATAATGTGTGTTGCATGTGAGGAGAGAAAACATTGTCTCTCAATGCACATGCTTAGCAGTTTTACAAACCTCTGTCTTCTTTCCTTCACACACACACACACACACACACACACACACACACACACACTTAAAACACACTTTTGTGCACATTTATGCATGCAAAGAAGAGGCTCTGCCACTGTGAATGTTGAAGAAGAACAGGTTGGATTTATACCCCACTTTTCTCAACCATAAGGGGTCTCAAAGTAGCATACAAACTCCTTCCCTTCCTCTCCCCACTACAGCCTTGGGAAGTAGGTGGAGCTGAGAGAGTTCCGAGAGAACTGTGACTAGCCCAAGGTCACCCGGCAAGTTTCACGTGGAGCAGTGGGGAACCAAACCCAGTTCTTCAGATTAGATTCCACCACTCTTAACCACTCCACCATGTTGGGACTTATTCATAAGAAGAACATAAGAACAAGCCAGCTGGATCAGACCAGAGTCCATCTAGTCCAGCTCTCTGCTACTCGCAGTGGCCCACCAGGTGCCTTTGGGAGCTCACATGCAGGAGGTGAAAGCAATGGCCTTCTGCGGCTGTTGCTCCCGATCACCTGGTCTGTTAAGGCATTTGCAATCTCAGATCAAGGCGGATCAAGATTGGTAGCCATAAATCAACTTCTCCTCCATAAATCTGTCCAAGCCCCTTTTAAAGCTATCCAAGTTAGTGGCCATCACCACCTCCTGTGGCAGCATATTCCAAACACCAATCACACATTGCGTGAAGAAGTGACACCTTCCTTTTATGTCCAGTCCTAATTTTTCCCCCCCCCAGCATTTTCAATGAATGCCCCCTGGTTCTAGTATTGTGAGAAAGAGAGAAAAATTTCTCTCTGTCAACATTTTCTACCCCATGCATAATTTCATAGACTTCAATCATATCCCCCCCCTCAGACGTCTCCTCTCCAAACTAAAGAGTCCCAAACGCTGCAGCCTCTCCTCATAAGGAAGGTGCTCCAGTCCCTCAATCTTCCTCATTGCCCTTCTCTGCACTTTTTCTATCTCTTCGATATCCTTCATAAGCAAGCATGCATAGGTTTGTAGCCTTGTTTGTTTTTGCAACAGGTCTCATGTCCAGAAAGGCAATGCTTACGGTAGACGAGGGTAAGATAGAACAAGAGGCAAGATTTGTAAGAAACACCGGCTTTCTCCAGGCTCAGCAAACAGGACTGGGAAAATCAAGCTCTTGCGCTATGTGAGAGGACAAACTACCTTCCATTAGGAATAGGCACAAATGTTGTTGATTGAAAACAGAGATTGCCCAACCAGAACTGCGAACAGGTGTTCCGTGGAGGGGAGGGTGGGGGTGGCTTGCTGCAAACTCTGCACAGTTTGCTAAATGGGCATGAAATACAGCCAGCTGCTCTGCAAAGCTATAGATTTATTAAGAGGAGAAGAAGAGTTTGGATTTATATCCCCTCTCCTTACAGGAGAGAGACTCAAAGGAGCTTACGATCTCCTTTCCCTCCCCCTCCCCCACGCAAACACTCAGTGAGGTGGGTGGGGCTGAGAGAGCTCCGAAGAACTGTGACTAGCCCAAGGTCACCCAGCTGGCATGGGTTGGAGTGCACAAGCTAATCTGGTTCACCAGATAAGCCTCCACAACTCAAGTGGCAGAGCGGAGAATCAAACCCGGTTCTCCAGATTAGAGGGCACCACTATGCCATCCTGACTCTCTTAACACTAAATGTGAACAATAAAATGTAAACTGTGAGAGCCAGTGCGGTACAGTGGTTTGGATGTCAGAGTAGTATCCTACAGACCCAGGTTCAAATCCTCACTCGTGCCTCAGAAGCTCGCTGGGTGACCTTGGGCCAGTCACAGACACTCAGCCTAGCCTACACCTCAGGGTTGTTGTGAAGATAAAAATGAAGAAGAGGCTGACGGAAGCCATCTTGAGTTCCCACTAGGGTGAAAAGCCGGGTATAAATGAACTAAATAAGTAAAACTTCAGTGTTCATTAGCAATTGCATATATATTTTTTGCTAGGATGGGGGGGGAAATAGCATGGAGTTGTTGCAAAGGAAAAGGAGGAGAAGCAGTACTTTCTCATGAAGAGTCTGCGAGAGCTGCGGCGAGGGGAATTGGTGGGCATCAGCACAGCTTTATAAATGAGTGCTGGCATATCTTGTCCTCTTTACAAAAAAAGGAGGGCTGTTGTGGGTTTTCTGGGCTATGCCACGGAGAGAAACACATCTCAACATGACCTAAAGATGTCCGCTGTAGATGTGGGTAAAGCGTTTGGAACTGAGGCGTTTTCCACGAAGAAGAAGAAGAAGAAGAAGGAGGAGGAGGAGGAGGAGGAGGAGGAGGAGGAGGAGGAGGAGGAGAAGGAGAAGGAGAAGGAGAAGGAGAAGGAGAAGGAGAAGAAGAAGAAGAAGAAGAAGAAGAAGAAGAAGAAAAAAAAAAAGAAGAAGAAGAAGAAGAAGAAGAAGAAGAAGAAGAAGAAGAAGAAGGAGGAGGAGGAGGAGGAGGAGGAGGAGGAGGAGGAGGAGGAGAGGAAGGAGAAGGAGAAGGAGAGGAAGGAGAAGGAGGAGGAGAAGAAGAAGAAGAAGAAGAAGAAGAAGAAGAAGAAGAAGAAGAAGAAGAAGAAGAAGAAGAAGAAGAAGAAGGAGGAGGAGGAGGAGGAGGAGGAGGAGGAGGAGGAGGAGGAGGAGGAGGAGGGAGACAGACCGGTTTATTTTTCCCACCTCGCCACCTGCTTTCCCCACCCCACAGCTGCAACCAATCAGAACATCAGAAAAATGGGAATGTGTGCACATGTGCGGAAACATTGGTGTGGAAAATGAAAATAAATCGGGGGCTTGTGCATAATTACCTGGGATCTTCCTCCTGGTCTAAATGTGATAACGGGCAGCCGTGCAAACCGAGATACGAGCATCCCGATATGTATGATCCCGGTTTTCCCCTGGATATTATGTCCGCCCAGAAAACGCCAATAACTGCCAGACGACGGCCACGCAGGCCACAAAACCCACAACAACTAGCTGATCATGATTAGTGCCATTAGCCTACATTGGCAGAAGCATTAACTTCATGGCTCGTACTCCTCGCCAAGGAGCTTTTGAGTTTCCATCCTGCAGAATCCCTTTTCTTGCACAGACTTTATATGTGCTGGTATGGAACAAGGGCAGAAGATAGGTTGCTCTGCGATAGGTCACTTTCAGAGGCCAAGTTCTACAAGGGTTGCCAGCCTCCAGACGAGGCCTGGAGATCCCCCGGAATTACAGCTCCCTTTCTAGCTAAACCTGGCACACGCATTCCAGAAGAACAATACTCTTCATTCCTAAGCAGAGATTTTTAGCAAGCCACGTTAAGGGATCCGGCTGAAATCTCAGCTCGTCTGAAGCCAAAAGACCAGCTGGATGCAACAGACATGCACAAATTCTGGCCAAATGTGCCATGAGTGGATTCCTGCCTTGGTTGGACAGGAGAGATTTGCACAAACATCATCTTCTTGAAAGGGTACCAGGGGAGATAAGAAAGTCACAGAAAGAGGAGGCGGCGGCAGAGATAAGCTTCCAACAGACATGAGAGAGAGCCATCACAAAGACGACTCCATTGCGAAGGGAAATATGGTGCCTCCTGGCGTCCGGTGTAAAGACCTTGACTCCAACGACTCCTTCATTTTCACCTGTTGAATGTGGCAGCCCGGTACTTCAACAACTGCCCCCGAGAAGGTGAATAAACTGGTATGGCAACTGTGGTTGGGAGCAGCGGTGGCGTAGTGGTTAAGAGCAGGTGCACTCTAATATGGGGAACAGGGGCTCATTCCGCACATGCAAAATAATGCACCTTCAAACTGCTTTCAGTGCTCTTTGAAGCTGTGCGGAATGGCAAAATCCACTTGCAAACAGTTGTGAAAGTGGTTTGAAAACGCATTATTTTGCATGTGCGGAAGGGGCCAGAGAAGCAGCTAACACACTGGTTCAAAGGGCAAAAGGTAAATGTTTGTTGGGAACCACATTTAGGATAGGAAAGAGGGGGAGATAGCAGGCTATCATCTTCCTAGCTAGGAAGAGTCTCTGCCTTAACTTCTGAGAAGAAGCAGGATATTAGACCCGAGAGTATCAGTCTAAGGACAGATGATGTTACCGTGCTACCTGGGTAATGTTTAATGCTTTCGGTGTGATTTCAGCTCTCGGTAGCGCAGAGGAACAGAAATCGGGACCCAACACAGCGAGTATAGTGAACAGCAGAAGATTCTTTATTGGAATGCTGACCTAAGTGCCAGCACCTTTGTTCCACAGCAACTGCGCTGCCTAGCAGCTTTACAAGACTTTATAAACACTTTCTCCCGCCGGGAAACCCGGGAGAACACAGTACAACCCACCACCATTCATTAACAAAAATGAAGAACCAATCACATTCCAGAGGGAGGTCCCTTCTTGAATTTCGCGGGGAATCCAGAGTGAGGTGCTGCCGTAGGTGCGGTCAAGTTCAAGGCGGGAAAAACACAAAGGATTTACTGGGTGATGAGATCAGGAAACAAACCTAGCCTGGGCACTCCCACACAGGCCAGCTGGGTGACCTTGGGCTAGTCACAGCTTCTTGGAGCTCTCTCAGCCCCACTCACCTCACAGGGTGTTTTGTTGTGAGGGGGGAAGGGAAAGGAGATTGTCAGCCCCTTTGAGTCTCCTGCAGGAGAGAAAGGGGGGATATAAATACAAACTCTTCTTCTTCTTCTTCTACGGCCATGCTGTTGTCTGTCAATAAAGGCTTCTGATCAAAATCACTGATATTGGTCGCAGATCCAGGGCTTGACTCCCACCTACTGTTAGGACCTTCTGATCTAGCTACAAGACAGAATTATTTATATAAAGAATTATTAGTATAAGATCATTATTTTATAAATTATGGGCCACTTGAATAGGCTTTGGGTTAGTTGTTTTAATTAACATTTAGTTCCTTTTTGACTTGATTTGACTTGTGTTTGACTCGATTGTTTTCATCTGCCATGGGTCCTGACTGTGTGGAGAGAAAATCAGACTGCACAAAGAGCTTAAATGGAGCAGCAGTGGCGTAGGAGGTTAAGAGCTCGTGTATCTAATCTGGAGGAACTGGGTTTGATTCCCCGCTCTGCCGCCTGAGCTGTGGAGGCTTATCTGGGGAATTCAGATTAGCCTGTGCACTCCCACACACGCCAGCTGGGTGACCTTGGGCTAGTCACAGCTTCTCGGAGCTCTCTCACACCCACCTACCTCACAGGGTGTTTGTTGTGAGGGGGGAAGGGCAAGGAGATTGTAAGCCCCTTTGAGTCTCCTGCAGGAGAGAAAGGGGGGATATAAATCCAAACTCTTCTTCTTCTTCTTCTTCTTCTTCTTCTTCTTCTTCATCTTGAATGAAATTATGAAATTGTACATTGATATGATTTATTGACACTGGCACTTTATATATATTATGCACTTTATCTTTTCATTCTAGTATATCAGAATAGGTTTAGCATTAGTGTAAGTGAATTTACAAGTGTGCAATAACAAAAATAACTTTGAACAAATGTTGTTTTGAATTGTTTATTACAAATGATGTCTACATTCAAATCCAGGTCAGTGTGCCAATTTTGACTCTTTGAGTTGTTCGGTTTTATTGCATTTGTGCTTGGCACACTGTTTTCTATCTTGTGGGCTAGCAAACCGAGTTTGCACATGCCAACATTTTCCATTTTCTGGATGGATGCAGAAGCACGGCCTCCCTCACCTCTGTTTATTTGCAAGAGAACATTTGAAATAAACTTGATTCCCCACCCCCCACCCCCAAAATACAGCGGCGTTCCTGCAGGATAGCATGACTCCTGCAACTGAATCCCTGCGCATTCACAGGATACCGAAATGGGAAGCGGAAATAAGGGCCATTTCAAGAGAGAAAGCTTTCTCATTCCACTTAGTAATCTAAGCATGAAGTTCGCACAGAGTCGCTCCCGCACCTTTCCTTCCTCCTGCTCCGAGATAAGCACGAATCCCCCCACAAAGCCTATTTACCTTTGGGCCCGGCTCTCGTTTTGTGTAGTCATTTGCCGAGCGCTTTCCATCTGAAACCTGTCTCTGGGATTCAATTGCTTTATCAAGTCAATATTTTAGGTTCCAGCTGATGCATCAACACCGGCGTCTCTGGGGACATGTTCGGCAAGCTGAAACTCCAAGTGGCGGTCCCCGTTATCGCTTCATCTGAAAGAGTCGATAAGCCAGACGTGTTTTGCCTGGGCGGACTGCAGTGTAATTGCGCACTTTGGTAAATTTAAACCACCTGGAAGAGGCCAAACGCGCCCGGCTCCATTATTTTCCAAATTGACACAAAACACAGCCAATATTGTTGCATTCTTCACTTATATTTTGATTTCCCACTCCAAGAGGATTTGCCTGTAAACCCAATGAGTTTCTTCTAAGGGGCATTATCAGTGAGATTCAGGGCTCTGAGCTTAGAAAACTATGCAGATAGACTTTGCAAGAGCTGACCTACAAAATCCTCAAAAAACGCTCAGAAATGCTCACCTACTCCGAATAACAAAATCAGAGCAGAGCGGTGCAATGGTTAAGCTTGTCGGAGAACAAAGTTCAAATCTCAGGTGAAGGAAAAGAGATTCCACCCATACATCAGGAAAAACCTCCTGACAGTAAGGACCAGTGGTGGGATCCAAAAAATTTAGTAACAGGTTCCCATGGTGGTGCGATTCAAACTGTGGCGTAGCGCCAATGGGGCTGGGCGGGGCACGACGGGGGCGTGGCCGGGAATTCCGAGGGAGGGGCATTGCTGGGCGGGGCTGTGGCAAGGACACAGCCGCTGCGTCGGTCCTTGGGCGGGAAACGAATGCACGCAGGCGCAGGCTGCCACGCACACCGGTGCCCCTCCTGCTAGACTGCTCCAAGTTCTGCGCGCTACTGCTGAGAGGAGGGCATAACTAAGGCAAAAGTCACATGACAAAATCACCAATGAGTAACCCCCTCTCGGCACACACAAATAATGAGTAACCTACTCTCAGGAACCTGTGAGAACCTGCTGGATCCCACCTCTGGTAAAGACCATTTGGCAGTGGAATGTACTACCTCGAAGTGTGGTGGAATCTCCTTCTTTGGAGGTTTCTAAAGAGAGGCTGGATGGCCATCTGTCAGGAGTGCTTTGATTATGTGTTCCTGCGTTGCAGGGGGTTGGACTTGATGGCCCCTGGGGTCTCTCCCAACTCTATGATTCTATGATTCTATGATTCCCCACCCTAGCCACGGAGGCTTCCTGTGTGAACTTGGGCCAGCCGCACCCTTTCAGCCTAACCTACCTCAAAGGGTTGTTGTAAGGATAAAATGGAGGAGAACAATGCAAGCTGTTTTGCATCACCACTGGGGGAAAGGGGGGGTGAAATGAATAAAATAAACAAACAAACTCAGGTCCAACTCACACAAATGGAAAGATATAGTATTTTGTTTTTGTTTTAATTTCTATTTACACCTAAGAAACACAATACAAAGAAATACACAAACAAATTGAAAGATGAATTGAATTACCAATTTTAACAGCATGTTTCGCAGTTCCAGCCGCACAGCAATAATTTGAAGAAAATAATAACACCACCCACTGAATAGAAATCAACCGATAATATTGCTAAACCTAGGAGTCCCTTCATCAAATACTTTTCTAAATGGTCTCTTTTACCAGTTCCTTGCATCGGTTTTTAGTCCAATGCAAAGCAAAGGGATTTCGTCTGAGCTCCACTTTTCCCTTCTCACGTTCTCTTATGGAGAGAGATTTTCTCGATTAAAACAATATGCTATATTATGCGAGGCCGTACATCTAATCCAGGCAATCTTTCCTGCTTCCAAGAAATAGGTTTTTTAAATGGGCAATGTACACAAACTATACCAGCTTTCATCACCACACAACTTTCAAATGCCTGATGCACAGTTAATGGTGAATGGAGCTCAGGTGGCCAAACTCCAGGTGAGGGAGGCTGTCCCATAATTGGTCGTTTTCCACTTACCATCTGCTGCACACTACTCTCCCCACGTAGCACAGGGTCCCCCGGCACTCCCCACTACAGGGGCGGCGACAACGCAGCCGCCCCGATGCTGCCGCTCTCGCGCCCCCTCAGCGCGCGTCATTCCTGGCGCTCCTCAAAACGGCGAGAACTTAGCTATGAGAACTTAGCTCAGTCGTTATGTAAACAACCAGTGATGTTAGCGGTTAAGAGCAGGTGGACTCTAATCTGGAGAACCGGGTTGGATTCCCCACTCCTCCACCTGAGTGGCGGAGGCTTATCTGGTGAGCCAGATACATTTCTGCCCTCCTGCGTTCCTGCTGGGTGACCTTGGGCCAGCCACAGTTCTCTCAGAACTCTCTCAGCCCCACCTACCACACAAGGCATCTGTTCTGAGGAGAGGAAGGGAAAGGAGCTTGTAAGTCTCCTTATAGCAGTGGTGGCAAACCTTTGGCACTCCAGATGTTATGGACTACAATCCACATCAGCTCATGCCCCATGCTGGCAGGGGCTGATGGGAATTGTAGTCCATAACATCTGGAGTGCCAAAGGTTCGCCACCACGGCCTTATAGGATAGAAAGGTGTGATATAAATACAAGCTCTTCTTCATCTTCTTCATCTTCACGTTGCCCAATAGCACCTTTTCTGTTTTGAGGAAGCGAATGGGCCAGGTAGGGCATTTTATTTCCAACCTGAAAATGTTTTAAATCCAGGCCCAGATGCAGGCAAAACATCAGGAGAAAATGCTACTGGAACACACCCATACAGCACGGAAGTCCGACAACACTTCAGTGATTCCGGCCGTGAAAGCCATCAACAATACATAAAATCATATTGCTTTTGTTTGATGGACATTCGGAAATACATTCTGGTCCACGTTGTATCTTTCCTTGGCACCAAACCTGAATATTCAGGGAGCCATGAAATACAAATATCTCTGGAAATAAATTTTAATAAAGGAGGCCCAGATGATCCTGCAGCATCTGCCATTTTGAAGCCCAAATTGCCACGGATTCCCGTTTTCCAGAATGCCGTGTTAATTAATTATCCTCCGACCACTTGGCCACAGACAACATCTTCCCATAACTAAAAACTAATATAATTATAAGATTTAGTAGCAGCAATTTGAAAAGGACACCATTTGTATCCAAAAAAAAATGAAAAATATCGCTTTTGGATGCTCGCGCACGCAGAGACGACTATAACGTTTGATAACATTGTTAGATTTGCAATCATTTTCAGGCAAATGAGGCGTATAATAGGCTGGTTTTATGGGTTATCCTTAAATGGTAAGCATCCCAATTATGCCGGAAGAGAAATTACTATATGTTGCTAATTAAAGGATTTTTATCTTGGGTTCACACAGAAGCTGCCATGCTTTTTCACCCAAAGCAAAGAGAATACTAGTCTTTGTCCCTTTGTAGTCCTGGCAGCTATGCCTTCAATTGGCATCAAGAGCCTTCCTCTGACGCAACAGGTTCCAAAGAATTGTAGGAAGCCTCCGTTCGCAGGTGGAAGGCGCAGAGACTGGCAGAGTGGAATGAGTTTATACAGCCCATAATGTTCCTGAGACAGGCAAAGAGGCCACGCACAGCCCATCACATCTGTGCAATCAAATTCACAACCTCCGGAAGTGACAGTGGTCAAAACCTCAAGGGACAAGAAAAAGAAGAGGAGGAGGAGTTTGGATTCATAGTTATTTATTTGTTTGTTTGTTTGTTTGTTTATTATTAGATTTACAAGCCGCCTAACCCCCGAAGGGCTCAAGGCGGCTTAAAATATGGCTGTTCTCTTAAGACAGCAAATCAACAAATCATTACAAAAATACAACTTAGATCCATTAAAAACTTAAGCAGCAGTTACAAAATAAATACAGATTAAAACAACAAAAGTTGTAAAAACTTATACCCCCCCCCTTTCTGTCCTGTAAGGAGGCTCAAGGTGGCTTACAAGCTCCTTTCCCTTCCTCTCTCCACAACAGACACCTTGTGAGGCAGGTGGGGCTGAGAGAGTCCTGAGAGAACTGTGACTAGCCCAAGGTGGAGGAGTCACATGTATGACTATCTGCCACTAGGACAGAAGTCGTGGGTGTGCCCTCGCTGCAATGAGCTCCTGGCACTCAAGGAACGTGTGCGTTCCCTTGAAGCCAAGGTGGCAAACCTGGAGAAGCTGAAAGAGGCAGAGGGGGTGACAGACGAGGCTTTCAGGGACCTAACAGCCGGGTCCCACTCCCAAGGTGACATCTCTTCAGATGTCATGGAGAATGAAGGCCTTGGGGATGGAGGGTGCCAGTCTGAGGTGGGGGAAGATGCTCCCTTAGATGGGATCCCTTCCTTAACTGGTGATCAGCTATCCTCTCGCACTGAGGATACCCCTCGGGAGGTGTGGGGAGCTCCTTGTAGTGGGTGATCTCGGATCATTCAGAAATGTAGAGAGTTGGGTTTTGTGAGAGTATGCGTGATGACCGTGATGGTGACTTGCCTGCCTGGTCTGCGAAGGCTGCGGATGTCACGTTTCGCTCTAGATAAGAGCTTTAGTGACAGTGCTGGGGTGGAGGTCAGCAGTTGTGGTCCACATTGGCACCAACGACATTACTGGGAAATGTAGCCGTGGGAGGTTCTGGAAGCTAAATTCTAGGCTGCTAGGGAAACAGGTTGAAGTCCAGGACCTCCAAGGTGGCATTCCTCAGAAATGCTACCCAGCTCCTACATAGCCAAGAGGGCGAAGCCAGGGTAAGCCGGAGATACAGGGTCTCAAATGCGTGGATGAGAGAAAGGTGGTGTAAGGCCAAGAAGGGTTTCGAAGATTTGTCAGGAACTGGGGAACCTTTTTAGGACAAGGTAGGCCTGGCAGGCCAAAGCGGGACGGAGCTTCATCTAAATCCAAAGAGGAACCAGGCTGCTGGCGCCAACATTAAAAAAAAGGTGACAGAACAGCTTTTAGAGAAAACTGATCACTGGGGAAAGCCGACAGGAGCTGAGGTGACTTCGTTCCGAGAATACAGTATCTATGGGGATGCAGACAGAGAGGGAGGTTTTTCTAAATCCAAATCCACATACAAGCTTGAAAAGTGAACATAGCAATGTGTGCATGTGACAAGGGGATAGTGCCTTACAAAAAAGACTTGAGGGTAAAGGCACATACAACTTCCCAGGTTAAGGACAGAGACAGAATTAGGTATACAGGTGCCTCTCTATGCTAATAGTAGAAGCTTGATTCGAACCTAAAAATGGGGAGCTAGAGTACAGAGTTTTGAAGGAGGACTTTGATATAGTGGGCAATTACAGAGACATGGTGTTTGATAAGAGGAGAACCAGTGGGATGCTGTTATACCAAAGCCACAGAGCTCTATAGGGAAGGATAGGACAGGAGCATTGGGGTGAGCCAGTTGCCCTTTACATCAAAGAGAGCATAGTATCACATAAAATAGACAATGCAAGGGGAGCTGGTTCCCCTACCAGAGATCACTGTGAGATATCAATACCAGGTGTGAAGGACAGTTTTAATATTAGGAATATATTATCGCCCCCCCTGACCAAAGTGCACAAGAGGATTACTGAGATGGAAAAAGAGAATTAGAGAGAGCCAACAAAAACAAAATGTGAAAGTGGTAATGGGTGATTTTTAACTTATCCCCATATGAAACTGGAAAAATGCATGTTCAGGTCATAGTAATATGAGCCATTCCTGAGATTACTGCTAAATGACTGTGTTTAGAGCAGATGGTTTGTGGAACCAACCAGGGGAGAGTGATCTGAATCTAATTCTATGTGGGACCCAGGACCTGGTGCAGGGAAGTCAGTGTTGTTGGAGTCGATAGGGGAACAGCTTACCACAATGCTGTCAGATTCAGTATCTCAGCATGCGAACAAGTGGCTTAACTACTAATGTAGTTAAGATTACGGCTTCAGAAAGTAAAATTTCTCAAAGATGAGGGAGATAGTGCACAGGAAGCTGAAAGGGAAAATCAAGAGAGGTCAAAACTGTCCAGGATGCTTGGAGGTTATTTAAGAAAACACACAGTAATAAAAGCTCAGCTGAAATGTCTTCCCACAGGTTGTAGAAAAAGGCAGCACCCAGTCCAAAGAAAGCCAACATGGTTAACAAGAGAGGGTTGAGGAATTATCAGAAAAAAAAAAATGCCTTAGAAAAATGAAGTCCAGTTTGGCTGATAGAAGAATATGAGAGGGAAATCAAATGGTGGCAAAGAGCAGCTGCTAGCTGTAAGCGAGGCAAAAAAAAAAGTTACAGAGGAACGCGATGGCTGCTAACATCAAGACCACAGCAACAAACAGTTCTTCAAGTACATCAAAAGCAGGAAGCCAGCAAGGGGAAGCTGATGAGTCTGCTAGATGACAAAGGAAAAAGGAAGTGTGCTAAAAAAAAAAGATGGCAGGAGAGTGCAGAGAAGCTGAATGAATTTTGTGCATCTGGTCTTCACCCCAAGAAATTGAGGAACATTCCCCTGCACCTGAACCAGAAAGCTTCTTAGGAGGCTTAATCTGAGGAACTAAGCTAAGATAGTGGTAGACAAGGAAGAAGTTCTGGCAGCCATTGATAAACTAAATGTTACCAAATCCTCTGGCCCAGATTTCATCTCACAATCTAAGAAAGTTCTTTAAAAGAGCTCAAGCATGAAATTGCTGATCTTCACTTCTTTAATATGCAAACTTATCCCTGAAGAATCAGGCTCCATCCCTGAAGACTGGAAGATGGCCAATGTCACACCAATCTTTAAGAAAGGATCTAGGGGGACCCGCAAATTACAGGCCCAGTCAGTTTGACATCTGTTCCTGGTGAAATTAGTAGAGATCTATCATTAAAGATAAAAATTATAAAACATGTAGAAAAGCAAGACCTGCTGAGAAAGAGTCAGTACGGCTTTTGCATATAGCAAAATCCTGTCTTACAAACTTACTAGAGTTCTTTGAGGGTGTAAACAGGCATGTGGACATGAGGGAGTGAACCGGTGGACATTGTCTACTTCGATTTCCAAAAGTTGCTTTAACAAAGTTCCTCACCAGAGACTGTTGAGAAAAAACTCGTAGCAATGAAGGAATAAGAGGGGAAGTCCTCCTATGGATTAAAAAACTGGTTGAGAAACAGGAAACAAAGAGTGGGTGTAAATGGGAAGTTCTCACAATGGAGAGATGTAGGAGTGGGTGTCCCCTTACAGCGATCCGCTTTGGGACCAGTGCTCTTTAACCTATTCATAAATGACCTGGAAGTAGGGGTGGAGTAGCGCGGTGGCCAAGTTTGGGTGATGATACCAAATTAATATGTAGAGGGTGGTGAGAACCACAAAGGATTAAGAAAAGCTCCAAGCCCGGACCCTTGATAAATTAGGTGAGCGGGCTCAGAAATGGCAAATGCCACAGTTCAATGCTTAGCAAAATGTAAAGTGATGCATCATAGGGGCAAAAAAATCCAAACTTCACATACACGCCACAGGGGGGGGTCAGTGCTATCAGTCACAGACCAGAGGAAAGGGATTTAGGCGTCTTAGTTGATAGTTCCATGGGAATGTCAACTCAATGCATGCGGTGCCGTGAAAAAGGCAAACTCTATGCGCTGGGGATCATTAGGAGGAAAGGAATTGAGAATAAAACTGCAAGGATTGTCAAGTGCCCTTATATAAAGCAGTGAGTGCTAACAAGACTTAGGAGTACTGTGTCCAGTTCTGAGTCGCCGCGATTTCAAAAAGGATATTGAGGAGATAGAAAAAGTGCAGAGAAGGGCAACAAGGATGATTGAGGGACTGGAGCACCTTCCTCTATGAGGAGAGGCTGCAAAGCGTTGGGGACTCTTTAGTTTGGAGAGGAGGAGGCTGAGGGGGGATATGATTGAAGTCTACAAAATTATGCATGGGGTAGAAAAATGTTGACAGAGAGAAATTTTCTCTCTTTCTCACAATACTAGGAACTCAGGGGCATTCATTGAAAAATGCTGGGGAAGAATTAGATCAATAAAAGGAAACACCTCTTCACCAACGCGTGTGATTGGTGTTTAAAGAATATGCTGCCACAGGGGAGGCAGTGATGGCCACTAAACTGGATAGGCTTTAAAAGGGGACTTGGACAGACGATGGAGGAGAAGTAGATTTATGGCTACCAATCTTGATCCTCCTTGATCTGAGATTGCAAATGCCTTAGAAGACCAGGTGATCGGGAGCAACACGACTTGAAGGCCACTATGTCAATCATCCCGTGCCGTGAGTCTCCCAAAGGCACCCTGGAAGGCCACTGCGAAGTAGCAGAGTGTTGGACCTAGATGTAACTTTTGGTCTGATCCAGCTGGCTTGTTCTTATGTTCTTATGTTCTTATGTTCTTATGGTCACCCAGCAGTAATGTAGGAGTGCGGAAACACATCTGGTTCATCAGATAAACCTCTGCCACTCAGGTGGAGGAGTGGGGAATCAAACCCGGTTCTCCAGATTAGAATCCACCTGCTCTTAACCACTGTAGCACGCTGGCTCCAGGAGATCCACTTGTGGTTCCAATGGCCATTTATGCATGCACTACTTACCCCGCAGCTGTTTACTTCACAGAGAGGTTGTCCCGGGGTTTTCTATTTACGCTGTGATTCCGCTGCTGCAGGGAGTTGCTGCAGTCACCTGCAATAGCTGTGGAATGTTTGCTTGCTTTTGGCTGGGAGAAGTGGGTATTTGCACCTGCAGCAAGTCTAAGGTGGTTGCTCTTTTGGAAGAGAAGGTCCAGCCACAAGAGGTGCAAGTATCTACACTTCAGAACATTAAGAAAAATGTAGGTTTCCTGGACAGAACGGACCAGACAGTAATAGTCTGGAACGCACGGGGGATCTCTCTGAGGACAGCAGCTGGAGGAATGTGACTCAAAGAAGTTTGGCCAGCCTGGTTAAAAATACATCTACCATGTCATCTGGCCTCCCGTGGGCACAAGGGTAGCCGGTGACCAAAAGGCATGCATCCACGTTTTTAAATGGGTTCTGTTTTTATGTACCAATTATGTTTAAAATTATGTTTTTTAGTATGTTTTAACCTTGTTGTGAACTGCCCTGAGCCCTCAGGGGGAGGGCGGTATATAAAATTAATAATAAATAAGAAAGAAAGAAAGAAAGAAAGAAAGAAAGAAAGAAAGAAAGAAAGAAAGAAAGAAAGAAAGAAAGAAAGAAAGAAAGAAGAGAAAGAAGAGAAAGAAAGAACTTAACTTATCTAATCCAACGAACTAACTTAACTTAACGCACGCATACGCATTTACCGTGCATCGCGACTGCGTGCATTTTTGGTAGCAAGGGGCATGTAAGTAAGTAAGTAAGTAAGTAAGTAAGTACAGGGACCAGGGAACATTCTGCGAGTCTGAATCTACAAAATAGATGTGAAGTTCACTCCCTTGTCAGTGAGTAGAACAGATAGTGGAGCAACCGTCAGCCCTCAGAAAATGTTCAGGTGTCAGAAGGCCCCGCCCATGAAATGGCACCTGCAAAACCCCAGAAAAGACGTGTGGTGGTGGTAGGAGACTCCTTGTTGAGGGGAACAGAAACAGTCATTTACAGGACTGACAAGATGTCTCGAGAGGTGTGAGTCTCTGGGGCTTTCCCCACTGACAGAGTTGAACTGGTTTCTACCTAGGTTCGCTTCAGTGAATCCCCACTGCCAATTTGTGCCCACATTGTTTTGTCTCAGTTCCCTCCCCCTCAGAACTGCTAATGTCCTTTGTCGCGAAGTTATGAACTACGCACTTTTTTCTGCCGAACAAGGATCGCATACTCACTTCCAAAGCTTCAAAGTGGGAAGCTTATCGTAAACGACACCTCATCCGCTCAACCAATCCACGCAGCCGCTTTGTAAGTACGCCGCATGAGAGCCAGAAGAGTAAGTCGCATGGGCAGAAAGCACATGTAACTGTAAACTGTAAAAACTGTAAAAAAGAACGCGTGACTCCTGTTTCGCCATAACACAAGCGCCAATCCTGATCAAGGAGCTAAACAGGCACCAAGATGATCCCGCCCATTGACCTGCATGGACATTCGCGTGTAGGTTGCCATTCGCCCTGTGATAGGAAGGACAATTGCCGCCAGCAACTGTCGGGTCAGAACCCCTCTAGTAAGTTGATAAAATGGCAGCTTTGGAGGGCAGATTCTATGGGATACCATAGAGTCCAGGAGAAACAAAAGTCTTGCCCAGAGATTTTCCTCACACCTCCAAGGGTTTCCCAAACCAGAACTGGCAACCCACATCCTGTGAGGCTGGACAGAGTAGCCTTTGTGGGATCCTCCTCCTCCTTCCATGTTATACTGTGAAAACAAATAGGCGCCAGCCTTTTGTGTACAAAACAGGCCCATTCCTGGCAAGGGAAGAATGATGCTTTTCCTCGGTGGCTACGCAAGGCTGGGAAACAGCTGCACTCTGTCACCGCTGGATAATGGACGCGGTTAATCTGCCTCTTCTCCAACTGTCACCCGTCTCCAACTTAACGACAGTGATGAGCTTAATGCCTCTCCGAGAACAGTCGAGCATGAAGACGCATACCCGAGAGGCACCTGCTGCTCGGCCGTTCAGCTTGTCTCCAGAACGGAATCCTCAGATGAAGCCCGTCCGCCACATGCCGAATTATAGAAGGAAGGGGTTTTTTTTGCCCCAGAGGCTGTTTGGGGGGGGATGCTTGAAGATGTGAAGCAAAACAGGGGGGGGTTGAAGAAGCCCAGAGACCTGCGTTTTCTAATTGCAGGATCCAAAATTACCCCAATTTATGCAGCACGCAGGGCGAAAAAAAAACCGAGAAGCTTAAATTCCCCGCAGTCATTTCCAAAATGTGATTACCCAAACAGCATGCGCACGTCCCACATTTTGGCAGCCTAATTAGCTGGTGGGCACGTTAATGCCTGCATTACGTTTCTGTGTGGGGAGAGGCGCGTAGTAAAAGGTGGGAGCTGAAGAGCGCATGAAAGCAGGCAGGCAGGTTGGGGACTTGCTCAGGAGGAGAACGAGGCAATGAAAGAGGCCCAGTTCATGCGCAAGAGTTTTACCCCTTTGTGGGGATGAATCGGGGTGCGGTGGAGGGGGGGGTCATTGCAGGGCTCACAGTGGATGTGAATTGGGAGGAGGATAGATAGGATAGATAGATGAATAAGATAGACAGACCATGAACAGACATGACACAGACAGACAGACAGACAGACAGACAGACGAACAGACAGACAGACAGACGACAGATAGATAGATAGATAGATAGATAGATAGATAGATAGATAGATAGATAGATAGATAGATAGATAGATAGATAGATAGATAAGATAGATAGATAGATAAGATAAGATAAGATAGATAAGATATAGATAGATAGATAGATAGATAGATAGATAGATAGATAGATACAGATAGATAGATAGATAGATAGATAGATAGTCAGTGATGCACTGTTAGCCCAGGACAGGGATCAGAGAAGCGTAGCTGCAAACCCGGGCCCACGTTCTTCTGGTCGCATACCGCGACTCTAATTCTCATCCGCTCCCCATGAGTCACGGTCATGAACTGTCTGAAGTTTCACTGCGCCCGGGCTTAGGGACAATAGCTCTGCCCCCCAGGTATGATTAGGCTCGAGACGCGATACAGCTCCCTTCCAGACGCATTAGCCAGGTGAGGATCACACATCACACTTGGACGATCTTCCCCGTTCTCGCCTCTCCCGGAGCTCGTCCGTTCCGCCCTCCTACACGCCCATTAGAATGATAATAAAGGTGCCAGGAACTCAGCACGGTGATTCGCTAGAACATCAGACCTCAGCTGGCCCCAGCCGCTAGCTTATCTCCACCAGATGTTAACTCCGGCGTCTCGCTCTCGCGTTCTTGCGCTTGACCACTTGGTACTAGGCTACAAGCTGGTGTCAAACTCCGGAATCCTAAACCTCCACCCTACTCATCCGCTTAAGCCTGGAAAGGGGTCACATATCGAAGTCCATTGGATCGGCGCCATCCGTGGACCACCGCTTCGGCATTATCGCCTGCTCTCTGATCGGCGCTTCTCAGAGAGACACGCTGGCCCTAGGACACTCTTCGTCCAGAAGCGGATCAGCTGTGAGTATGGGAGCTTGCAAAAGCGTGGCTTATGACGCGCTAACGCTAACGAAGCTGAAAGCCGCTAGCTTAAATGCCGCAGGAGTCTCCACAAGAGAGGGAGCTGCGCAAATTGGTTGAGAGATTTGAAGCCCAGTGTCCATGGTACCTCGCAGGGGACACTGAATCTTATGAACTGGGGAAACATCGGGTGCACTCGCCCGGACCCAGAGCCTCGTGACGCCGGGTGTCGCTGCTACTGACAGTGGAGAACAGTGTTATGTTCCATCAGCCCGCATGAGACCCGCATGGCTCCTTTGCCATGGGGTCGCCTCCTTCGACATCTTTCGCCTTCAATTTCATCCCCGAACTTTCTCTATCCACTAAATTGGACGCCTGTCTCCTCCTGCCCTCGTGCTCCTCCAACTGCTTTCAAACTCTCCGCTGCTCGGCGCCTCCCCTGTTCGCCTTTCACTTTCCGGAAACCATCAAGATTCCGCTGCCGCCATCGCACGGCGCTGGTTTCAGAAACCTACGCAGAGCCGCATTAGCCACGACATCTGGTGAAGAAAGTAGATCTCGACGCAGCATTATGCTGAGATCCTTGCTTTGTGCCCCGCCCACTTCACAGACCAATTTATAAGAGGGTGTATGCGTCATTCAGAGGGTTGTCGGTACCGCAATCGCCTTAAACTACAATATCCTCACCGAAGACTCCGCCAAGAGCGATGCAACGAGCGTATGTGCCAAGCCTACGTAGAGAGGCAGCGCGAGAGCAATCAGCAGAGGAACCACTCTATCGGTTCGGACGACTGGAAGACCACTCTTCCGCGATGCTCCTTAGCTCCTTCTTAGTTTTGTGATCTGGGAAGTTAATACACGCCTAACAGTGTTTTAGCAGAGCAGCTGTTCTCCGGCGGCGCTTCACACCGGGCCGAAGCAGTTTTACGGTTTCAATGCCTTCGCCAAGCCCGACAATCAGATCGAATCTCTGCCTGAGGGCCACTTCCTTCACGGGTCGCCTCGAGTCGCTCTATAGAGCTGCCTTGATCGCAAGGTTCCAACGCCGCCAGCCCACCCAGAGTTTCTCTTCCATCCGGCAAAACCCCAAGAGCCCTATGCCGCAGCCTCGAATAGGCTCCAGGGAAGCCCTCAAAAGGCAGGTAGACAGTGAAGAGGCCTAAAACGAAGCTCCTCATGCGCCCTCGCTAAGGAGAACGCAGCCAATCGAAAGTGCCGCAGAGTTTATCATGGGTCTGGGCAAAACCGAACTGGCCGCATTATGCTCCAAGGTTTGCCAAGACATCGGATCCTCCATACCACCGTTAGTCTCCCGCTTGGCGGCACTCTCCACCGCCTCGGACAGCCCCAGGGGATTGCTTTTAACTCGCGGCAGAATCAGGGCACTTCGGCGAAAGGAATGCAGGTAACCCGTGGCGGGGCCTACCCGCAACCCCGATGGAGGAGGTTCCCTCCAGGAGGAGAAGGCTACCAAAAAACCCGATGCCCACGATGCCAGAGAGGCTTCCATTGGAGATCTAATGCCCGCTGAAACATCCGCCCGCCTCTCCCAGCCCAGGACCAAGGAGGAGAAAGCACTAGAGCAGAATTCAAATGACCGAGACCCACACCCAAACGCCCCGCCTCTCATGGCATCTCCGCCACATGCAATCAACCCACCCCTTTAAGTTTCCCTCATGAAGGGTCGCCTTGCTCGCCCAACCTGTGGCGCGAAGCTACCCCATCCCTACACAGGATCTTCATTGGGCTGGTGTTTCTCCAAAAGCCTCCCGTGCGAACAAAGGGCTGTTCATCGCCCCGAGTAATCGGTAATTCACGCACTGTGGGGACCCATCCATCTCCAGGTCTCGACAAATATCCCCAAGAGTTGCCTCGCCGGAGCCAGCGCTGCGCCAGCTGATTCTCCTGCCCCATCGTTGCCCGCCGTCGCATCTAATAGGGGACACAGACCCCCGCAGCCAACATGGAGGCGCCCGCACGTTACCACCGCCAGCGCGTGGAGACGCTTTATCGAAGCTCCCGCCGTGCATTCGAGCTACGCTATAGAGGGATGCATGTTCAAGTGATCTGGTAGACACCGGGCGCTGATGTGACCGGCTATCCAGAGCAGCCGAAAGTGGTTTCGACCAGTGGTCGGTATCGAGGCCTGCCCGCGACATCTGGGGAGTGGGGGGAAGCAAACCGCTGAATGAGCGCCCGCTCGGCTCATGATCAACAGCTCCAGGACCTCGAAGCCGCGAAAGCTCGCCAGTCCGCCCCATCATTTTGGACATCCATGTCAACCTCTGGGGAAGAGACCTCATGAGCCAGGTAAAGACGACTCTGGTCTGGGATGGATAAAACCGCCACCCGGAGCATTGATCCCAGCTGTAACTCTCGAAACTCCCCTGCACTCCCTCTTCGTTTTATTCTTCGACTAGCAAAAGCGGGAGGGCCAATTGGCTGACTGGCCCTCCCTGGATTAAAATCTGGGCCCGCCTCTGGTACCCAGCACCGCCAGGACAGGCCCCAGTCTAAAAAAAGAGGTTGCCGCCACTTATGCCCCTAACAAACCTGTTTGGCTTCAGGCTACCATCGCCAGGCAGCTTACCGAAACCGCCTCTTAAAGCGAACGGTTTCAAAGTACAGGGCAGGCTAAAACCTCTAGTCAAAGCGGATGCTGTCAGCGACTAAATTCATACGCAAACCTGTGTGGGTTGTAGTTGCCAGTTTCTGGCGCGCGCGTTGCAAGCATCGGGCTTGGCGAAAGCTCGCCCTTACAGGAGCCGTGTTTCTCGGGCGGCGCACTCCCTGAGATACCCGGGATTACAAATTCTACAAAGCCTATCCCAGCCCTCCCGCATCAACCACCAAGCACACGGTAAGTACATTCTCATTGAGATAGAAAACCCCCTTCGTGTTTGTGTGAGGAATCTGCCTCTCTAATCAGCTTCTTGCCTCAGCGCTCCCCGAGTAGCCTATCCCCTCAAAAGCGCTCCCAAAACCCCTTTTGTGTTGTTGCTGCTGATTTAGCATGCCATACCCCCATAATCCCCAGGGTCCGCCTCTGCCCCTCCTCCCCTGGAGCTCGACTCCTGGCTATGACGCACTCCTGATGACGCTCTGGAAGCCAATTTCCATCAGCCAGCTTCTACCCTCTGCCACTCTCTGTCAAACAATCAAAAAAAAAAAGAGGAGTAGGCGACCCCTCGCAAGATTGCTTGCAGCAATCCTTTCACGCAGGCTGCAAAACAGCCTTTCTTATACTAAACTCACACCTCAAATAAAAACTCTCGATCTTGATCTTCACAATTCGCCGACTATCTTTCGGACCGGGCGGTGGACCAGCCCCTCCCATAACCTGGGGAAGGGTATGTTTCAGTCCATCTTCCTACAGATCCCTGCGGACTCTAACTCGTCATGACCGGCCAATCCATGGAGATGGCTTCAAGCCAGGAGACTAACCCCATCCCGGGAGAGATGGAACCACATCTTCTGAAGGACTCCCCCGCCCAGCGCCCTCAACAAGGACGCCGCCGCGCCCGATACAGGCAGCCACGACACGGCGCTCCAGATGACCTGGGGAAACATCAAAGTCATCCGATCCTGTTATCATCACCGCCAACTGCTGCCTCCATCCTGCCTGCTCGTTGCTTCCTGCCAATGGCAGTCGGCCACCCCCCTGATCTATTTTCACCAGACCAACATCTGCATAGTTCGCCGCTGCCAATGTTTCGCCCTTTGCCTGGGTCAGTACCTAGGAGCTGGAGTTTGCTAAGCTCCTGCCTGCTCCCCGCTTGCAAAGCTCCCCGAGAATTTCGAGTCTGGCTTGATTCCTTCATGAATGCCTCATCTATCAGATACTCTATGAGCTTCTACTGGGGACCTGCCGTCCAATCCCTTCCGGTCGGCGCTCTCTTTGATTACAAAGACTGTCGCTAATCACGAAGTCCACTTATACCAAGATCGGCCGGGCTTAACCAGCCAGCCGAGAAACCAATTCGGTCCATTCACCGTTCGCTAATTGGAATTGCTCGCGACGTGAGGTGACATTCCCCAGTAAGCTTGGAACATCCTGCTCCCCAAGGCTGGTTCTGGACTCCAAGCGGGAGAGAACTTTAATCCACATCCCCGCCGAATTTCTGCCGACTCTTGCTGCCTCAGTCACCATCGCTCGGCCTCAAGCCCGAAGCCCGGCATCACGCCGCCTCGCCTGCTCCTTCGATCCTCTGCCGGAGCGACGCTGTCGCCCTTCCGCAGAGTATAAAAGCCCGTCCCCTTAGGAGTCCCTTGGCTCAAGCACTACAACGCTTAAGACTATCGGCCGGGTTGGCTCGTCTATCAACTTACTCCACCGCTTGGATGTTCTGGCCTCCGAAAGCAACAGAACTTCGCCGTTTCACTCTAGATATCGCCGCTATTGATTACTTGTTGCCGCATCACCAAGGTTGTGAGAATGTACATAACATGTGTTGTTTTAATCTCTGGATAACTCTCGTTAATTCATATGAAAGTGCCGAGTTGAAGGAAGTTGTATCTAATTTGAAATATGATGTAAGTTGCTCCCCAGTGGTGGTCAGCCCTGAGTCAGCCAGGGGATGGTTACAGCTCACGGATTATATGCCTTATCATCGTTACCTGTTCTGTTCAATGTATATTCATTATTGCCTGTAACACATGTAAGAAGCCCTCGAGTTTCCCCTGCCCCTCGCTAAATCCGTTCTAATATTGCACAAACAGCTCGGCCAGCTCCTAATTCAAACGCAGAGGAGACAAGGCCCCCTAAATCACTCCCATAGCATTCCGCCTCCCTTCTAAAATGCAAAGGAGGAGATAGATGCACTGCTGGCCCAGCAGGATCAGAGTAGAGTTGCCACAAACCTCCTCCCATTCTTGCCCACCGCACTTCACTCCTCATCCCCCCCCATGAGTCAATGGTCATGAACTGTCTGGCTCACTCACGGGCTATCAACAGCTCTGCCCCCAGGTAAGGATTAGGCTCGACGCATACGCTCCCCTCTGCACGTAGCCAGGTGAGATCACACATCACATGATCATCTCCTCGGCCTCCCCGCCTCCTCGAAGTCTCCCCGCTCCTCCTACACTTCCATTAGAATGATAATAAAAGGTGCCAGGAACCAGCACGCGGGAGATTCGCTAGGAACACGACCCCCTCGGGCCCTCGGGCTTTCGCTAGCTTATCTCCACCAGATGTTAACTCCGCGTCTCGTCTCGTTCTTGCGCTGACCACGTGGTACGACTACAGATAGATAGATAGATAGACAGACAGACAGACAGACAGACAGACAGACAGACAGACAGACAGACAGACAGACAGACAGACAGACAGACAGACAGACAGACAGACAGACAGACAGACAGATGATAGATAGATAGATAGATAGATAGATAGATAGATAGATAGATAGATAGATAGATAGATAGATAGATAGATAGATAGATAGATAGATAGATAGATAGATAGATAGATAGATAGATAGATAGATAGATAGATAGATAGATGATTGATGATTGATGATTGATGATTGATGATTGATGATTGATGATTGATGATAGAGAGAGAGAGATGACAGACAGACAGACAGACAGACAGACAGACAGACAGACAGACAGACAGACAGACAGACAGACAGACAGACAGACAGACAGACAGACAGACAGACAGACAGACAGACAGACAGATAGATAGATAGATAAAAAGATGACAGACAGACAGACAGACAGACAGACAGACAGACAGACAGACAGACAGACAGACGGCAGACGGCAGACAGAGAGACATATATATATATATATATATATATGACGACACAGACACATCAGACAGCATCAGACAGACAAGACAAGACACAGACAGACAGACCCGCAGGGCAGGCAGGCAGGCAGGCAGGCAGGCAGGCAGGCAGGCAGGCAGGCAGGCAGGCAGGCAGGAAGGCAGGCAGGCAGGCAGGTGGTGGCAGGTAGGCAGGCAGGCAGGCAGGTGGTGGTAGGTAGGTAGGTAGGTAGGTAGGTAGGTAGGTAGGTAGGTGTTGAAATGAAGAAAGTGGAGAGAGAAAGAGGACTTTGTCTACCTCTGTTATAATACTAATACTCAGGAGCACACCAGTGAAGTTGTTTGGAAATAGGTTTAGGCAGTCAAGAGGAAATATTTATTTATCCAACAAGAGATTAAAATGTGGGATTCAGTGCCAGAGGGTGTTGTGAAAGCCACAGGCGTTGTTCTTGCTTTTTGACATCAAGTCACAGTGGACTTACGGCAAACCTGTAGGGTTTTCAAGGAAAGAGACCTTCGGGGGTGATTTGACATTGCTTGCCTATGCATCAGGGCCCTGAAGGCATTTCCTGGAGGTCTCCAATCCCAATATTTTCCAGAGCTGAGGCCAAGAGGCTGGGACTTGGGGACAGGGTTGCTCTCTTTAAATATCTGAAGGGCAGTCACTCACAGGAGCAGGTTTTAAAATATTATGATCTCTGGTTTTATCACTGACTCCTAATGCCCATTAACCAAGCTCTTGTAGCATAAGGTGACCAGACGTCCCACTTTTGGCAGGGCAGTCCCGCCTTACACCAATCTGTCCCGCGTCCTGTGGGGTTTTGTACCTTTCCCGATTTTGCCTTCTGGGGAGCTCCCATTTCAGGGTAGCGCCCCAGAAGGCAGTGCGGGTAGCTTCCCCGCCATCGGAAGATGTGGCAGTCGAAGACTCGTTTTGGGCGCTCGCTTTCCTACCAGTCATAGGGCGCGGAACTGAGCACCCCAAAAAAGGCAGTGTCTCTGCGCCGCCAGCACTCCACCCCATCCCGTTTTAAAGGCATTTAATCTGGTCACCTGATTGTAGCATAATATTTCTGAACAGCAAGATCTGAATTTTGTAGAACCTTATAGACCAACAAGATTCCCAGGGTATAAGCTTGTGGGGGTCAAAGGTCCCTTGGAGATCCAGCATGGTTTGGAGTTAAGAGCAGGTGCACTCTAATCTGAAGAGCTGGTTGTGGTGGGTTTTCCGGGCTGTCTGGCAGTGGTCTGGTGGATCTTGTTCCTGACGTTTCGCCTGCATCTGTGGCTGGCATCTTCAGAGGTGTATCACAGAGGGAAGTCTGTTACACACAGTGTCCAGTGAGAAGGGAATGTTTAATGGGGTATAAATTTTCATGTCCTCGGGGGGGGGGGAACCAATCAGTAAGCGTTTGAGTGGAACTTACTAATGTGAATCACTCCCTGGATTGAAAACCCCCACCTGCAATACTATACTATCAACCACACCTTTGCATAGCAAATTACTGATTGGTTTGTTTGTTTTGGATTTATGTCCCACCCTATCCCCAAGGGGCTTTAAGAGTTATCAGCAGAAGGTTGAACTGCACAATTTCTCCCATTTGCAATAACTAGGCCAGATTACAAGACAGTACATATGAAGAAGAGGAAGAAGAGGAAGAAGAGGAAGAAGAAGAAGAAGAAGAAGAAGAAGAAGAAGAAGAAGAAGAAGAAGAAGAAGAAGAAGAAGAAGAAGAAGAAGAAGAAGAAGAGGAGGAGGAGGAGGAGGAAGAAGAAGAAGAAGAAGAAGAAGAAGAAGAAGAAGAGGAAGAAGAAGAAGAAGAAGAAGAAGAAGAAGAGGAAGAAGAAGAAGAAGAAGAAGAAGAAGAAGAAGAAGAAGAGGAAGAAGAAGAAGAAGAAGAAGAAGAAGAGGAAGAGGAAGAAGAGGAAGAAGAAGAAGAAGAAGAAGAAGAAGAAGAGGAAGAAGAAGAAGAAGAAGAAGAAGAGGAAGAAGAAGAAGAAGAAGAAGAAGAAGAAGAGGAAGAAGAAGAAGAAGAAGAGGAAGAAGAAGAAGAAGAAGAAGAAGAAGAAGAAGAAGAAGAGGAGGAGGAGGAGGAGGAGTTTGGATTTATATCCCCCCCTTTCTCTCCTGCAGGAGACTCAAAGGGGCTGACAATCTCCTTGCCCTTCCCCCCTCCCAACAAACACCCTGTGAGGTGGGTGGGGCTGAGAGAGCTCCGAGAAGCTGTGACTAGCCCAAGGTCACCCAGCTGGCATGTGTGGGAGTGCCCAGGCTAATCTGAATTCCCCATATAAGCCTCCACAGCTCAGGTGGCAGAGCTGGGAATCAAACCCGGTTCCTCCAGATTAGATACACGAGCTCTTAACCTCCTACGCCACGCCTCCTACGCCACTGAAGCAAGACAACAGCTTTGTTGAGAGGTTTAGTAAGGGCTGCAGGATTAGCAGGACCAAGGCCTTCGCTGGGTTCTCGGACTGGAAGCTGTCAAGGTGAAGCACATTCAAAAACATATGATGGCAGGCCGGCTTCCAAAATACACAAAATACTGCACACCAGAGCCAGCGTAGACTCATATAGGCTGAAGGGGCCAAGTTTCATGCTAATGGCCTACCTTCTAAGCAGTGGTGGGATCCAAAAATATCAGTAACAGGGTCCCATGGTGGTGGGATTCAAACTGTGGCGTAGCGCCAATGGGGCTGGGCGGGGCGCGACGGGGGCGTGGCCGGGCATTCCGGGGGCGGGGCATTCCTAGGCGGGGCTGTGGCAAGGACGCAGCCGCTGCGCCGGTCCTTGGGCGGGAAACGAATGCACGCAGGCGCAGGCTGCCACGCACGCCGGGGCACCTCCTGCTAGACTGCTTCAAGTTCTGCGCGCTACTGCTGAGAAGAGGGGTGTAACCAAGGCAAAAATCACGGGGCAAAATCACCAATTGCCCATGAAGGGCTTGAAATGCACAGTAGAAATGCTCTTGAACTGTTATTGCTGCTGTTAGTGCAACAGGAGCGTTTCTTTTTTTTCCCTAGCAATTTGCCACAGTTTACGACCCGGATCTGGCCCATTTCCAGACAGGCAATTAAGCCCGTCAAACTGTCTGCAAGATTTATCCTCCCAGAAGGTCAGCGGCAGCTATTCCTCCATTTCCCCGGGACCGAAATTCGGCAGTGGCCAGAGGGCTTCCCCTCAGGAGAGCCCGGCATATTTCAATTCTCGTTGCTCCAAAGATGTTATTATACTTGGCTCACCGAAAACGCCGCCTCGGATAGACATTTTCCAGCCAGCTGGAGTGAGCAGCCATGCACAGGGATTCCTGTGAGGGAGGCCCAATTGTTCCCACTGGCTGGATTTGTCTCCCACACTCACAAGCATACAAACCGCCCACGGAGCTGCCAGCTTTTGACAGACGGGGCTCTGCCCTGCCTGCCTTTCTCTCCTCTAAACACGCGGAAAACACTCGGCTTCCTTTGCCCTCCGCTCACCACATTTGCTACAGAATAAGAACATGACAACTGTTCAAGGGTCCTTTCTGGGGTGACCCTGAAGGAGCTTTGAAGCAGCTTCACACGTTTTTCAGAAGGCAATCTGCTCCCTTTTTGAGCCTTGAGGGGAATGTAGGTGCCTCGTCAAAGGTCGACGTATCCCTCCAGAGACTTGTGGCTATGCCAGTATGGTTAGTGATTAGGTGTGTCAGTGGCTAAAGAAATATCCGCCTACAGAGGCAGCCAGCCTCTGGATTTCAGGCGGCAACATCTGGGGACAGCCTCAGCTTCTGTGCCCTGCGGTTGTCCCTCCAGAGGAAGCGGTTGGTCATTGTGTGAGACAGGATGCTGGTGATCGTCTGAGATGGGATGCTGGACTAGCTGGACCACTGGTCTGGTCCAGCAGGGCTCTTCTGATGTACTTCTGAAGGCCTCGGCCTCTATGCCCTGTTGTTGGCCTCAGTTGGCTGGGCGGGGCACGACAGGGGTGTGGCTGGGCATTCTGGGGGCGGGGCATTCCTGGACGGGGCTGTGGCAAGGACACAGCCGCTGCGCCAGTCCTGGGGCGGGAAACGAATGCACGCAGGCGCAGGCTGCCACGCACGCCGGTGCACCTCCTGCTAGACTGCTTCAAGTTCTGTGCGCTACTGCTGAGAGGAGGGACGTAACTAAGGCAAAAATCACGGGGCAAAATCACCAATGAGTAACCCCCTCTCGGAACACACAAATCATTAGTAACCTACTCTCGGGAACCTGTGAGAACCTGCTGGATCCCACCTCCGCTACTAACCAGTAACTTCATTGTGTGCCCCTAAGGCCCCTTCCGCACAGGCCAATAAATCCAGGCTGAGGGCAGGGAAAAAACCATTCCGGGGGAACGTCGCATTGCTCCTGCCCCTAAAGTGAGGCTGCCCCACGTTATCTCCCTTGAAACGAGTTATTCGAGAATCGCACTAGCAGCGATTCTTTTGTTTTACCATGGGTTGCAACCGCTTGCGAGCAAATGGCTGCCCGGAAAGTGCTTTAAGCGATTGCACTTCCCTTTGTTGGTAAAGGTCCCGCCTCTGAGCTGCGTAGCGGCGCAGGGTAGCAGGGACAGCAGTATGGCTGTGGGAGTCCATGCCTGCCTGCCCGTGTAGCTACGCAGCCGAGGAAGGTAAGTACCAAACAAAAAACGTGCCTCCATGCGAAGCAATCCACACTGGTTGCATGGGCTCCGTTCACTGCCTCGACGGAGGCACGCAAATGCGAAAACAGGAGAGCTGGTCACTTTATTGTGCTAATAGTTTGATATCTTGTTAATTAATTGTATGCAGCAGTGGCGTAGGAGGTTAAGAGCTCGTGTATCTAATCTGGAGGAACCGGGTTTGATTCCCAGCTCTGCCGCCTGAGCTGTGGAGGCTTCTCTGGGGAATTCAGATTAGCCTGGGCACTCCCACACACGCCTGCTGGGTGACCTTGGGCTAGTCACAGCTTCTCAGAGCTCTCTCAGCCCCACCTACCTCACAGGGTGTTTGTTGTGAGGGGGAAGAATAAGGAGATTGTAAGCCCCTTTGAGTCTCCGGCAGGAGAGAAAGGGGGGATATAAATCCAAACTCCTACTCCTCCTACTCCTCCTACTCCTACTCCTCTTCTTCTTCTTCTTCTTCTTCTTCTTCTTTATTCCAACTGTATCCTGCTCTGCCTGTGTTGTGCGGAAGGGGCCTAAGGTACAAGCGACAGATGGTGGCGCCCCTCCTTCCCCTAATTTACCCAACCGAGAAGGAGAATTACATCCTAGTCTATCGTCCATTAGTTTCCTTTCCCCACGCATTCAGTTCTAGCAAAGGACTGCCGTGTTAATATTTATTTATTTATTAAAAAATATAAAGCTGATTCAGCTTTAACTTATGGGACTGACAGAAATTTAATGGGAAGGGAAAGTTGCTGCAGCTACAATTAATTAAACAGATAGAAAAATTATGAGATTAGACAATTACGCAGGCATACAATCAATTAACAAGATATGAAACTATTAGCACAATAGATATGTATTCATCCTCCGAAGGCCTATGCATATCGCATAGTACCAGATCTGTGGAAACTTAATCCCAGCACAATGTATAATGGTGCCAGCTCCGAGTCACAAAAGACCTGGAGATTTGGGGGTGGGGCCTGAAGAGGGTGGGGTTTAGGGAGGGGGACTTCAATGAGGTATTGTTAGGTCTCGGACCCTGAACAAAGCACTGAAGCACCTAGTGTGTTAAAGTCAGTTCTGTCAAACCTGGTTTTTGCTATCCCCTTTATTCAGAATTAGTCCCCCCTCCCATTTTCCCAAAGAATGAGAGAAAGAGTTATTTTGGAGCCAAGGCGCCCCAAGGTCAGCAATAGACAGAAATAAAGCCACCTGGCCTCCTGCCCCTGCAGGACAAGAGAAACATCCCATTTCCCATGAGACCAGAAGAGTCAGGGGTAAGCCCAGTTATCTACTCAGCATGTGAAGCCATAAAGTAAAGATCAAGGAAAGAATGTCCTCATTACAGCAGTGATAACATATAGCAGGCTGGTTACATATATCTTGTAGCAATTACATTGAGGTATGAATGCATCTCAATCAACTATTTACAGTTTTATGTATGTTATTTTACAAGTTTGTATTCTATTTAATGTATACTGTTATATTATGTTGTTAAAAGCCCTACAGGGATGGGTGGGGTATAAATCTAAAAATGAACGAACGACTTAATCCAATCCTAACGAACGAACGTAACTAACTAACTAATCCAACGAACCCAATCCAACTAACTAACGAATCCAACGGCATCTAACGGTAATCCAGGTGCAATCCCTGACTGCTATAGCTTTCATCGTCCAAAGTGGCCATTTTCTCCAGGTAAACTGATCTCTGTCACCTGGCGGGCAGTTGTAATCGCTGGAGATCACAGGTCATTACCAGAAAGTGAGGTTGCCACGTTGTGTGACAGCATTTCCACTTTTTTCCTCACTGCCCCATTGAGGAATGGAGAGCAAGAGCCGAGTTTGCCCGCCCTTAGAAGGCAACTGAAAACCGTACTGGTACCCCAGGCATGACAGCCACCTCCGCTTTTTCTAGCAGCGTTTGTTTCTTCGTACCCTGCTTTTCCTCTTAGCTCAAGGCAAGGATGCCATCCTCCAGGTGGGACGCCCTGGAGATCCCCTGCATTTATGACTAATCTGCAGGATATAGAGCTCAGTTCCCCTTTATGCTGCTTCGAGTAGAACAGGAAACGGCCCCCTGCTCTGCTCCCTTTATTAATGTAGCTGCTTTGAATCCTGGCCACTGGGTTCAATGATTTGTTTCTCCTGAACCTGGAAGGGCAGGTTGCAGAGAGCCTCTTGAGAGCCTGATAGAGCAGGTGACTGAGAGTATTTATAGCAGTGGAAATGTTTTGTTCCATACTGGAATCGTTTTAAGCGACTTATGCAGAAAAAGCCCAGAATAGCTTTGCCTTTCATTGCAGTTGCCGAGAATGGCCCCAGTCTGAAAATCCTCCATGGTCGAATCCCCACTTGAAATTTGCACGCAAATCCAAACCTGTTTCTCTTCATCGGGGTTTCTCCCTCCCCACCGCAGCGAGCACACAGCAGACACACCCGGTTGCAGAACTCTTAGCAATCCCCACTACCAGGCGAGCTCGCTTCGCCCGTCTCCCCTGATTGGCTGGCGTGCCTTGATGGGACGGGACTTTTTCCCACTGCGGAAATGTACATTGTAGGGGTGTGATCAAAAAAAACCAGCATGTAAAAGTTTAACGTGTAACTGTTTAACTGTACAAACAGTTCATCGTTACCTGTGTAAACCATGAACGATTCAAAGTCGCGCGTTTGATGTTTGCGTCCCCTTCTGCTGGCCGATCGCAAGAGCGGAAACGAAACCAAGGAAAGGCTGCATGTGCATCGCAGCGCTGATTGGTTGCCCAGATTCTGCGTCACACTCCAGGGCGGGAAACGAGTCAGGGTTTCAACCCTCATCCCTCCCCTCGGATCAGCTCTGAAGCATGTTAATGGGGTCTGTGCCACTTGCAACCAGGTCCTGCCGGAACGCGGATTAACGGGGAGAACGAGCGCCAGAAACAGAATCTGCCACACAAGCCATGGGGAGGTCGTCCCTCAAACCTGGTTAGTTTGTGTTCTGAAACCTGGCTAAGACGGTAGTGGGAATTCGACCCATCTCTAAAGGCAGCACACCTTTGAATATCGACAAGTAGCAAAGGACGACCTCTGAAAACTTCCCTAGAACACCTTTTGGAGACAGTTCCCAGGGCTCAGTGAAGTCGGCCTGCGAGGGTCGCAAGGAAGAGGCGAGACGCATCGATATCATCCGGTGGAGAGAAGCCAGTGGCAGGAAGCGTGATCCGTAGATCTGGCGACTCTGCCGAGCTAGCGGTCCCTGGCACCTTTTATTAGGGTTTTCGGGAGGCGGGTTCAGAGGCAGGAGAGCAGGAGAATCCTGGGCGATACATGAGTCATAGGGGCTGCGTACGTGCGGGAGGAAGCGTTCCTATCTGGGCCTAATCCGTACCTGGGGGTATGTACCTTTTGTCCCTTTGTCCAGGGCATCCCATGACCGTGAGTCATGGGGGTCTTGTGACAGGTGAGCTCACCTGCCCAGAGGGCAACAGATGGCACAGGCATTCCTGTGCTCTGTCTGAGGCCCAGCTGGGTAAGGCTGGCTCACCCCAACAGCTCAGCCAAGCCATGTGCCCGCTCGGCATGGCATCTGGCTGCGTGGCGAAGGGCATCTCTGCCATCTGGCCTCTCCCAAGTCATTTCCACATGTGCACTGTGCAAACTCTGCCCGAGTCTGGCTGTTTGTCCTGATTTCCTCCTGCAAAGGTAGTCAAGGCCCCCCTCTCCAGAGTCTGGGAGTTAATTCTCTCCACGAGCGCACCCCGGCGTGCCAAAGCAGGGGGAAGCAAAAGGATTAGCCAAGCACGCGAGTGGGACTTGAGTAGAAGGAAAGCAGTGTGCCTGAAAGGGTTTTTCAAAATCTCTGGCTTCCAGATGGCGTCGCACATTCTCCTCCAAGGGACCTGCTTTTGGGAAGCCAGACAGAGGAGGCGAATGGGGCGATCCACTCACAGGAGCAACACACACACCCCTTGGCCTGGTTAATCCCCTTGCCCTGGGAGCCCACCTCGGGGCAAAGAGATTAACTACCACTTAAGTAAAAGGCATTTGAGGAATTAATTACCACTTAAGACTTTTCAGCCACCCTGCGGTGCTCACAGCCAGAGACGGGAAAGATGGGGAGGGGTCTCTCTCTCTCTCTCTCTCTCTCTCTCTCTCTCTCTCTCTCTCTCTCTCTCTCTCATCAAACTTGTGAATGAAAGAAAAGTAAACACATTTTCAAGGACAGAACTGAGTAGGGAGAAATTATGGCTCTTCTAGAATCATTTGGCAAGCTGTTTGTTACAAGAGGCAATGTGCGTTAGTGCAGGGTGTGAGCTAGCACTAGAGCAGGGGTCTGCAACCTGCGGCTCTCCAGACGTTCATGGACTACAATTCCCATCAGCCCCTGCCACCAATTGGTGATTTTGCCCCGTGATTTTTGCCTTGGTTACACCCCTCTTCTCAGCAGTAGCGCGCAGAACTTGAAGCAGTCTAGCAGGAGGTGCACCGGCGTGCGTGGCAGCCTGCACCTGTGTGCATTCGTTTCCCGCCCAAGGACCAGCGCAGCGGCTGCGTCCTTGCCACAGCCTTGCCCAGGAATGCCCGACCACGCCCCCGTTGTGCCCTGCCCAGCCCCATTGGCGCTACCCCACAGTTTGAATCCCACCACCATGGGAACCTGTTACTAAAATTTTTGGATCCCACCACTGGGTCTATCTATATATGTATTGTTTTTTAAACTTCCAAAAACACAATTTATCTCTTGTTCTCCCAAGGGAAAATACGCTGCCTCCCAGCGAGCACTCGTTACACCGCATTGTTGTCATTTCAACAGCGCAGCAGCGGGAAAACTTTGGGCCCAATTCCCCGGGGGAAGTTCTCATGCAGAAGTGAATGGAAGAGAGCTCTCGAGCGGCACCCGTTCATCTCAGTGGTACTCGAGTAGGAGAATTCTCCCAGGGGATTCTTGCTTCTCCACTTGGCAGCTCTGTGGGCCAGAGAAGACCTCCAAATGCTTTAGCACCACCGAGGGAAATTTCCAGCCACGTGCAGATGAGTGTACGTGGCACACGCTGGCAACTCTCCGTCACGGCTTCCCAGGTGCCGCCGCTGAAAATATTATTTTCGGCACTCGTTTCTCATGGCTCATTTCTTCAAAATTAAAACGCCTGTGCCTCAGAAGTAATATATTTCCAGGTGTCTTCGTGGAGAAAGAAATGGGACCGGTAAGATTTAATGAATGAAACGTTCCTGTCATTCGCACTTGGGGGGAAATATACCTTTCTTTGCTTTCACAGTCTCAGGCTACATTTTTATGATTGTGTGTCCAAATCAGTTGATCTTGTGAAACTTAACGGGGGGGGGGGGGTCCGAACTTTAATAGGCAGGATTTTGACAGTGGCTGTGAATGGAAAGCTCCCCCCCCCACCCGCATTTTCTTGCTTGAGGTTATTTTGGTACTGTACTAGGGAATGTCCCAAAACGCTGAGGAAGACGTCTTCCTCCGATTTACATCCGTTTCATCAATGCCTAGGGCCAAGGTTTCTGCAGGGCCTGCGAAACAGAATTATTCTGTCAGGCATTTCCATCTGGTCAGCTGGATTGATCGCACTGATCACCATATTATTATCTTGGCCTCTCGTGGGGGGGGGGTGTTCATCACCAGCTGTTTCTATTACGGTTTACTGAGTTTACTTTGGGGAGCAGCAGTGGTGTAGTGGCTAAGAGCAGGTGCACTCTGATCTGGAGGAACCAGGTTTGATTCCCAGCTGGACCACTTGAGTTGTGGAGGCTTATCTGGGGAATCCAGATTAGCCTGGGAACTCCCACACACACCAGCTGGGTGACCTTGGGCTAGTCACAGCTTCTCGGACCTCTCTCAGCCCCACCTACCTCACAGGGTGTTTGTTTTGAGGGGGGAGGGGGGAGGGCAAAGAGATTGTAAGCCCCTTTGAGTCTCCTGCAGGACAGAAAGGGGGATATAAATTTATTTATTTGTTTATTTATTTATTTATTTTATTGTTTGGACTTTTATACCGCCCCATCCCCAAGGGGCTCTGGGCGGTGTACAACATAAAATATGATTATAAATAAATTACTAAAACCTTTAAAACAGCGATAACAATAATAGAGGCGACCGCCAACCCCACTTTTAAAATTCTCCCCGGGAGAGAGGGAGGGCAGCGAGTCCCATTAGATGATAGGCCCAGATGAAAGAGCCAACTGGGGGGGGCACCATTTCAGCGGCTGGTCCTTCCGAAGGCCCGGCGGATCCAAACTCCAAACTCTTCTTCTTCTTTATTGTATTTATTACGGTTGTTTCATTGTTTTATGATCATTGTTGGTTGTTTGCTGCCCTGAGCCTGCAGGGGAGGGCGGGTTACAAATGTGAATAGTAAATAAATAAATAAAATCTCTTACCACCCAACCATAAACACTGACACAGGAATTCAAGCATGGGATTGTACTCACAAGTTCCTTGTAGTGCCTCTTCACCAACCTGGGTGGCATCTGAACATAAGAACATAAGAACAAGCCAGCTGGATCAGACCAGAGTCCATCTAGTCCAGCTCTCTGCTACTCGCAGTGGTCCACCAGGTGCCTTTGGGAGCTCACATGCAGGATGTGAAAGCAATGGCCTTCTGCGGCTGTTGCTCCCGAGCACCTGGTCTGTTAAGGCATTTGCAATCTCAGATCAAAGAGGATCAAGATTGGGAGCCATAGATCGACTTCTCCTCCATAAATCTGTCCCTTTTTAAAGCTCTCCATGTTAGTGGCCATCACCACCTCCTGTGGCAGCATATTCCAAACACCAATCACACGTTGCGTGAAGAAGTGTTTCCTTTTATTAGTCCTAATTCTTCCCCCCAGCATTTTCAATGAGTGCCCCCTGGTTCTAGTATTGTGAGAAAGAGAGAAAAATTTCTCTCTGTCAACATTTTCTACCCCAGGCATAATTTTATAGACTTCAGTCCTATCCCCCCTCAGACGTCTCCTCTCCAAACTAAAGAGCCCCAAATGCTGCAGCCTCTCCTCATAAGGAAGGTGCTCCAGTCCCTCAATCATCCTCGTTGCCCTTCTCTGCACTTTTTCTATCTCTTCTATCTGGATTCTATCTCTTCTATCTGGATTCTGATCCTGTGAGTCATCTGATTCTAAGAAAATAAAATGAACGAGTTTGGCACTGACGTTCTGCAGAGCGACCTTGGAGGGGAGATTATTTTTACCGATTCCATGCACATTTCGCCTGCATCTGTAGCCAGCATCTGTGGCTGGCATCCTCTGAAGATGCCAGTCACAGATGCGAGTGAAACGTCAGGAGAAAATACTACTGAAACACGGCCGCACAACCTGGAAAACCCACAAGATCCCAGTCTGCAGGACGTTTTATTTCTGCTGTGTGGACCTCACCATTGAAACCTCCCTCAGTATCTCCAGCGGGGCATTTGGGCGAGCTTTTGATAATTGAGGACTTATTTGAGTTGAATTGATTAGTTAATTGGCAAAAAGGCAAATATTAATCACATAAAGATTTTTAAAAATCATCTGATAGCTAGAAAATGCGGTTAATGTCGCATGATAATGGGGGCGAGGTGGTTAATGAGGTGAAGGAACTGGGAAGTAGTCATTTTTTATTTGGGTGACAGGGCTTAAAATCCAGCTGTTTGGTTCAAGGGATTTGGCAGGTGTGAATGCATGATGCTGCCTTATACAGAATCAGACCTTTGGACTGTCAAAGTCACTATTGTCTACTCATATTGCAGCCTCTCCCTCCAAGGCAGAGGCGTAGCTTTCACGGGACAGGTGGGGATAGGCGCCCCAGGCAACCACCCAGTCGGATTGAGGGGGGCGCAATTTCAGTGCTTGCCTGGGTGCCATTTTCTGTAGATATGCCCCTGCTTGTGGCCCTGCGCTGCTGTTCTATCTGATTTATTTTTGCCATTTACTGTCTTTTTCTGTATGTTTTACTGCACATTTTAAATTGAGTGAATGTATTAATTGCTGCATTTTAATTTATATTATTAAATGTATTAATTGCTGCATTTTAATTTATATTATTTAGAGATTAACTTATATTGGATTTTATGTTTATCTGTATTTGAATGTCATGTTGTTCACAGCCCAGAGCCCTCCGGGGGTTGGGCGGTATATAAGTTGAAAAAATAAATAAAATAAATAAATCATTTTTGTTTATTTATTGTTGGAAGCTGCTCCAAGCTCGTAAGGCGAGGAGCAGCATAAAAAATTAATAAATAATTAAATTTGTTTAATAAATAATAATAAATAAAAATAATAATTAATAAAATAATAAATAATTAAATTTGTTTAATAAATAAATTATTTATTTATTTGTTTGTTTGTTTGTTTGTTTGTTTGTTTGTTTGTTTGTTTGTTTGTTTGTTTGTTTGTTTGTTTGTTTGTTGGGTTTATAGACCGCCCTCCCCCGAAGGGCTCAGGGCGGTGTACAGTACAGAGCCCAATCAATTTAAAAACAATAAATAAGAAATTAAGATGGCTCTTATAAAAATAAACCCTACCCCATTAAAATGCAGCCTATAAAATTTCAATTAATGTTAATATTGCTTCAAGATGGCGCCTGCTAACAATTCCCTCTAAACCATACATCAAAAAGAAGGACAGGAGGGGCCGCATGCTGTAGCAGCGGTAAACAAGAATAGAAGGAAGGAAGGGGCCCCTATCAACGGCTAGTCTCTCCAAAGGCCCGGTGGAACAATTCGGTCTTGCAGGCCCTGTGGAATTCAGCAAGGACCCGCGAGGGGTCCGGACAGTTGATGGAAGAGCGTTTCCATTTCAGGCAGGGGCCAGAGCTGTAAAGCGCTCTGGCCCGGGTGGAGGCTGCCAGCCGTATCAGCGGTGGAGGGGCCAGGAATCACTCAGTAATTCATTGGCTCTGCCGAACGCAGAGGCCGGTTCGGGACATATGGGGTAAGACGGTCCCGCAGGTATGTAGGTCCCAGGCCGCACAAGGCCTTAAAGGTCAACACCAACACCTTGAAAGTGATTCGGTATTCAATGGGTAGCCAGTGCAAGCGGCGGAGCACAGGTGTAATATGTTCTCTCATGGCACCCCCTGCAAGCATCCGAGCCGCAGCATTCTGGACCATTTTCAATCTCCCAATCAGGGCGCTAAAGGGAAGGCTCCACGATGAGAGCCGAGTTGCAATAGTCTAACCTGAGGTGACCGCTGTATGGGACCACTGTGGCCTAAGTCGGGTTTGGGAGAGGAAGGGGACCAGGCCGCCAGGCTCTGGCGAAGATGGTGCAAAACGCAACCCGGGTAATATGGGCCACCTGGGTCTCCATTGAAAGAGACGAATCCAGGTGGACCCCCAGGTCAATGGACGGAGGGGGGGGGTTGGTTAAGCCAATATAGCCCTCCCACTCCGGCTGCTGGAAATCCTCCCTCCCCCTCACGCCTCAGCCAGAGGATCTCCGGCTCTTCGCTGGATTCAGCTTCAACCTGCTCTGTTTCAACCTAACCAGCCACGGCCTCCAAAACAACAATGCTGGAGAGCCACAGGGGCGGCTGCCGCCTCTCCATCATCAACAGACGATGCTGGGTGTCATCAGCATACTGATGACATCGCCAGCCCAAAGCTCCGCGACCAACTGGAGCAAGGGGCCATATAGATGTTACAATGAATAGTGGGGACAGCAGCGCCCCCTGAGGTACACACCACAATGAAGCGCAGCACCTCTCTGAGATGCTTGGATCCCCACACCACACTTGCTGCGTCCGGGTCCCGGAGAAACGAGACAATCTATTTAAGGACAGTGCCCCGCGACCTCGGAAGCCGCCAGGCTGTGGGCCAAAAGGTCATGGTCGCACCACATCAAACGCCAAGTGTTAGGTCTAAACAAAACCAGCAGCAGCCGATCCGCCTTTGGTCTAGTTGTAAGCGGAGGCAAATCCGCGGACGGCGACGAAGAACAGTCTCCGCCCCATGCCCAGCACGGAAACCAGGACTGGAAGGGATCAAAAGCGTCGACAAGCGCCCTCCAGGGAAACCCCGAAGCGTGCTCCTTAACACCACTCTCTCACCACCTTTCCCCAGAAAACAAAAGATTCGAAACGGGCGCAGTAATTGGCCACGATCACCAGGATCTAACGATGGTCTTTTTTCTAAGAGTGGGCGACCACTGCCTCCTTCAACCCACCAGGAAAAAACTCTTCCTTGCTCAAGCGGAGCTATTGATGATACCTTCCTCAACAGGTGGGGTCGTAACTCTGCCTGGCACGCTTTAATAAGCCAGGAGGGGCACGGATCCAGAGGACAGGTAGTAGGTCTAACAGCAGCCAGGGTCCTGTCGACAGCGGCTTCTGAGAGCAGGGAGAACTGGGCCAAACAAGGGCCAGAAGACGGCAAGGGAGCCTCCAGTTCACTTATTGACTCTAAGGTGGCAGGAAGGTCTTGGCGGAGCGACACAACTTTATCTGCAAAAAAACTCATAAATGCCTCACAGCTGATAGCCAATTGACAATTTGTCGACCCCTCAGACAATGAGGTCAAGGACCGAATAATATGAAACAATTGAGCCGGGCGAGAGCTAGCAGACGCGAGGGAGGAGGAGAAGAAGATTCTCTTCGCCTCTTTAGTCGCCACCTCATAGGCCTTCATAAACGTCCTATAAGATGTTCATGCAGTTCGCTCACACGAAGCTTTCTCCACACTCGCCTTTCTAGTCGCTCTAAGTTCCCGCTTCATACGGGCGTGAGCTCCTCAGTGTACCAAGGGGCACAGTCACGAGCCGGGGCGAGGACGCTGGAGCAATCACCTCGATGGCATCGAAAGACGGAATTCCAGTCTTCCACCGAAGCTCATCGAGGGTGCTGTGGGTTCAGAGTCCCCGCGAGAGCATTCAGGAATCCAATAGGATCCATAAGTCTCCGCTGGCGGACAAAAAATTCGAGTCTCGTCAGCTCTTCAGTGACAGGGGTGTTGTGGCATGTCCATCCGAACCTTCAGGGCATAATGGTCAGACCATGGCACTCTATCAATAGAGGACATGACCATATTAACCCCCGACCCGAAAACCAAGTCCAATGTGTGCCCGGCCTCATGAGTGGGGCCAGAATTTACTAAGGAGAGGCCCAGTGCCGCCATGGATGACACCAGGTCCGCAGCCACTATACATGAGGCGGCGTCGACATGGACGTTGAAGTCCCCCAACACAATAAGCCTGGGGAACCGCAACGCCCAGTCCGCCACCACCTCCAGCAGCCGCGGCAGGCTATCTCCTGGCGCCAGCTAGGCTTAATCCGGTACACCAGGAGAACAGCCAACCTCTCCTGGGCCAACCACTCTAGGCCGACACACTCCAGACCATCGATCTCCGGGACAGGGGCTGCCCTAAAAGGGATGGTATCACGAATGAACATTGCCACGCCTCCCCCCCGGCCCCATGTTTGTGACCGGTGCAGGCACGCGAAACCTGGGGGTGAGACCTTGCCTAAAGCGACGGTCTCCCCTTCACGCACCCAGGTTTCGGTGATACAAGCCAGGTCCATCTGAAGGCCCCCGAGAAAATCTCGGAGGACTATGGTCTTATTATTTATGGACCTGGCATTGATCAGCACCAATGACGAAGCGGAGTCTCTCTGAACCCTACCACCTACGTTCCTCGGGATAGGTCGGAGGTCAGAAGGTGAACGAGCACATCTACGTCTCTCCCACCTTCTCTCATATGGCCGCCGCCTACCATCATACCTACCCCGTCCCATTAACACTGGGATCCCTGAACCCCTAGGTGGGGGCCCCATTGCCTACCACCTCCTATCCACTAATTCTCTATTCCCGGACGAAAGCTCTCCACTACAGTGGATTCGGATTCGCCACTAATCCTAGTTTTATCTGCCCTGACTAACTAAATTATAATTCAGCTAGTGACTGACCAGTCAGTCCAGTTCTAGCAGCGGTATAACTCAACACTCTACCCACCACAACTAACTAAAACAGCTTCCGACCATGAGAACTCTAATAACGTCATAGCCAGGTATGCTCCAATTAACTTGTATGCGGCCTCTATGATGCCGTAATTGGTATCAAAATTAACGTCCAGGATTTCAATAAAGACATAATGTTGTCCTCCGTGGTCACAGTAATGGTATAGGCCTCGTCAAGGGGTCCCCGCCCAGGGCTCACACCACCCAGACAGGTTCCCTCCGATGTTAAGGTCTGAGGGCTAGGTGCAGCCAGTGGTGTCCAGTAGGCATGCACAAGGCCTAATACACAGTGTAGCGACAGGAGAGTCACTGCCACCGGCTCTCGGGTCTCCGCTACGCTGTCCTCCTCAAGAGGCTCCAGAGGCTCATCAAGGAGTTGGCTGCAAGTTAAAACGTCCACCCTAAATGGGATACAGCTTGCCAAAGTACTGCCTGGTTGTATTCCAGCCTCCGCCGGCCACATCAATGTTAGAACAGTCAGGGCCACTGTCAGAGCTGATTCCTTCAACGCCCCTAAGGCGTCCTGCAGGGCCCCGCCTCCACAATCAGGCCTCGGCACTGTGCTCGTTGTCTTCCGAGCCTCGGGCTCAAGTTTTTTCATGCCCGGCGTAGTGGACGCTGCCGGCTCCGCCCACCTGTTCCTCCCCAGCTGCTCCGGGCTCATTTGACGGCAAAAAAGGCGATCGAGAGGTTCCTGCCACCAACACTCTCTGTAGTGCCGCAGTTCCTTCTAGCACCGCAAATGAAGCCTAGGGATAAGTAAGTAATAATTATGGGCTAGCAACAGTAGCATTCTCAAGAGGGATTTGTGCACGGGAATTAGGACGGCACTGTAACCACTTAGTACAGAAAGTAGATTGGGGTAAAAGATTAGGGACTGTATGCTGCACCACTGCATATAATTCATGCTATCTGTTGCTGTAACCAGGTTCCTACCATATAATTTTTGCTTCCATTTAACGTTCCATATTTAACATTTATGCTCTGCTTCACCTCTGACCGATTTCCAGAGTTCTGGAAGTCAAATCCTATTGCATTGTCCGTTGGATGTTTCACTCCATTGATTACATTGATTGATTCTGTGTAATCTGTCTTCAGTTTCAGTGAGAAAGGTTTGAATAAAATAAAATTGCCTGCCCAGTGTTCCTACATCTGGTCCGGTTGCCAGGGAAGGAACACAAAAGCTGGAAAACCCCAAGAAACATCTCTTGCACTGAAGAAGAAGAAGAAGAAGAAGAAGAAGAAGAAGAAGAAGAAGAAGAAGAAGAAGAAGAAGAAGAAGAAGAAGAAGAAGAAGAAGAAGAAGAAGAAGAAGAAGAAGAAGAAGAAGAAGAAGAAGAAGAGGAGGAGGAGGAGGAGGAGGAGGAGGAGGAGTTTGGATTTATATCCCCCTTTCTCTCCTGCAGGAGACTCAAAGGGGCTTACAATCTCCTTGCCCTTCCCCCCTCACAACAAACACCCTGTGAGGTAGGTGAGGCTGAGAGAGCTCCGAGAAGCTGTGACTAGCCCAAGGTCACCCAGCTGGCGTGTGTGGGAGTGTACAGGCTAACCTGAATTCCCCAGATAAGCCTCCACAACTCAGGCGGCAGAGCTGGGAATCAAACTCGGTTCCTCCAGATTAGATACACGAGCTCTTAACCTCCTACGCCACTGCTGCCAAACAGGTCAGTGGAATAAAGAAGAAGGGGGGAAGGGTCCATTGAAAACAAAACAAAAAGTCAACTAAGTCCTGCCCCCGTGGCCTTTGGATACCTGTCATGTTTGCAATGCTATAATTCACCTCCAGTGACATATGCACTCCAAAAACCTGGCCGTGGATCACACGCCTTGCCTGGGTGTAGCACAAGCTGAATTTTATAGAGATAACTGTGGTTTACATGGACATAACCAAAGAGGGGAAAGTTGTCCTGAAGAGGGAATCCAGGTGAAATGAGGTATGAAATTGGAAATGTAGCTCACTGCGGAGTTCCAGCAGTAGGGCTGCAACAGAGAAGCGGCTCTTGCAGAAAAGACAAGGAAAGGAAATTAGATCTCGGGCTACTCGCTCTCTAGGGTTGCAGGCCTTGTGGGCTGCCAGAATGGGGGACCGGCTGTAGAGAAGCAGACTTTTCTCATCTGCGCGGGTGACAGAAGATGTCTGATGCAAGACACTGGCGCATGCTTGGGACTCTGTTTCCAACTCTGATTCCAAACTTCCAACTGTTACAACCAGGGCTGCAAAATCACCATTTCACTGATTCTCGGTCAAGGAAAAAGAGTCTCTCATCTTCAAGCTTCAGAGGTGTGGTGGTGGCTGCTGTTGAGTCTAGGGATGATAGGGAACCTGCATCGTCGCTTCAGCATACTCTGGACCGACAATTCCTCATCAGCTCTTCTGTCAGCATGGCCAATTGGCCATGCTGGTAGGGGCTGATGGGAATTGTAGTTCCTGAACATCTGGAGAGCCGCAGGTTCCCTACCCCTGGTCTAGGACATAAGAACATAAGAACTAGCCTGCTGGATCAGACCAGAGTCCATCTAGTCCAGCTCTCTGCTACTCGCAGTGGCCCACCAGATGCCTTTGGGAGCTCACATGCAGGATGTGAAAGCAATGGCCATCTGCTGCTGCTGCTGCTCCTGAGCACCTGGTCTGCTAAGGCATTTGCAATCTCAGGTCAAGGAGGATCAAGATTGGTAGCCATAAATCGACTTCTCCTCCATAAATCTGTCCAAGCCCCTTTTAAAGCTATCCAGGTTAGTGGCCATCACCACCTCCTGTGGCAGCATATTCCAAACACCCAATCACACGCTAAGCTGAAGAAGTGTTTCCTTTATTAGTCCTAATTCTTCCCCCCAGCATTTTCGCAAATGAATGCCCCCTGGTTCCTAGTATTGTGAGATCAGTTTGGTTCCACTAGTGCTTCTCTCCAGGATGTTCATGGATCAAACTTATCAGCCCCTGCCAGCATGGCCAATTGGCCATGCAGGCAGGGGCTGATGGGATTTGTAGTCCATGAACATCTGGAGAGCCGCAGGTTGCAGACCTGTGGTCTAGATCTAGACGCAGGTTCAACAGCACCTTAGAGACCAAGAAGACTGAGTGGGGGAGGGTAATAGCTTAACTTATACCTGTAAAGTCTTGATAATCTCTAAGGTACACATGGACGCAGATCTAGCTGTCTTGTCCATGACTGTGAAGAGAGGTTTCAAAATGGCTGCACATGTATTTCAGGACATGGGCAGGCCCAGTGGCATCTTGCACGTCAAAGAGAGGGAGGGAAAGTTTAGTGCAGTAGGCACGAGGGTGAGCTGGAAGCAGGAAGGCTGGAACTCAATATCCTGCTTGAAAAATAAAGCTCAAGATTGATATGGAAAAATGTATCTCTTGAGTGTGAAGGTCACACTACGGAAAATGAGACAGAGAGAAAAGAGGAACTAAAGGGAGGAAAGAACAGGGAACTAGGCCTGTGGTAGCCAGAAACACAGGATATTGACGCATGTTTGTGCCACGTATAGAATTAGCTGATTTCCTAATAAAAGTATTCTGTGCTCGCCTAGCTAATGCCTGCATGTGGAAAACCCCTGATATGTGTTAAAAGCTGACTGGGGATATGTGTTAAAAGGGGATATGTGTTAAAAGCTGATTGGTCAGATTGTGAACCTTGTGTCCACTTGAGGGGTGGGCAAGAGGGCAGAGCAGGGGCCTTAAAATGAGCTGTGCTGCGCCACAGACTTCAGAGAGCCGCACCCACCAAGGTGCCCTCTCTCCACGTCTGCAGTCGTGACTACAATAAACTGCTTACTGCTGACCGCCTTGTTCATGAGTATTTTGGGGCAGAAAATATCCCATAACACAGACTGGTCCTGGCCCTACAGGAGGGTTGTTGAGTCCAGAACTGGAAAATTGAGAGATGGATGAGAAGGAGAAAGATGAGAAGAAAAAGAAGAGTTGGGTTTTTATACCCGTTTTATCAGCCTCAGAGGAGTATCAAAGCAGCTTACAAGCACCTCCCCTTCCCCTCCCCACAACAGACACTTTGTGAGGTGGATGGGGCTGAGAGAGTTCTGAGAGAAGTGTGACTGAGCCAAGGTCACCCAACAGACTTTATTTGGAGGAGTGGGGAAACAAACCCAGTTCACCAAATTAGAGTCCATCGCTCTTAACCACTATGCCATACTGGCTCTAGGGAGACACAGGTCGTTTCCGCACGGCAAAATCATACCTGTGTACCACTGGGTTTTTTTTAACCTGGGTCTATTTTATCCTGGGGTGTCCGTCCGCATGGCTGCCCATTTTGTGAAGCAATCCAGTGAAGACCGGCAGGAAATGCCCCTGTTTGTCCCACACAAGCCCTGGACTGTATTTACATTGTGAGCAGATCTGAGCGTGCCCGGCGCCCCGCGTTCTAATTGGCTGTTGGTTTTGAGCGGCAACTGAAAGAAGATCTGAGCATGCCTGGTGTCCCACATTCTGATTGGCTGTTGATTTTGAGTGGCAGCTTGAACGAACGTCAGGCGGGGAGATCAGGGGGCTGGACGGGAAAAATCTCGTGCTAAGGGAAATATTGCCGGGCAACACTGGGGCAGGCCCACTTTAGCACCGCGAACCGTGTGGAAAACTTGCACAAACCGGGATATTCCACTTGGCCATCCCAGGATATTTGGACCATGTGGAAATGGCTACAGAGAGAGAGTTCAAGCTGAACCCATGTAGTTTCATTGCAAGGACTTGGCTTGGATCCAGGTGGGCATTGGCTGTGTTGCACCTTGGAGGTGATTGGTGTACCTTGCCTGAGGTGACGCCATCCTTGGACCAGACCTGCAACAGCGTCAGAGGCAAAACCAGCAGGGAATAAGAGTTCTGTCACCAAAAGATTGTAGTAATTTGCATAACATTCACTGAGATAAGTTCACCAGGCAATGACCAGAGCAGCAGTGGCATAGGAGGTTAAGAGCTCGTGTATCTAATCTGGAGGAACTGGGTTTGATTCCCCGCTCTGCCGCCTGAGCTGTGGAGGCTTATCTGGGGGATTCAGATTAGCCGGTGCACTCCCACACACGCCAGCTGGGTGACCTTGGGCTAGTCACAGCTTCTCGGAGCTCTCTCAGCCCCACCCACCTCACAGGGTGTTTGTTGTGGGGGGGGAAGGCACTGAGATTGTCAGCCCCTTTGAGTCTCCTGCAGGAGAGAAAGGGGGGATATAAATCCAAAACTCTTCTACTCTCCTTCTTCTCCATTTGAACCTGTTTCAGAGATTCTGCCTTGCTGCTTAAAGGTGTCGAAATTGTGAGTATGAAGGTGTCGCTCTCTGCTTCTAGCACTGACTTCTATGCGGGCACCTTGTGAACGAACACAAGAACACAGGACGCGACCTTGCGCTGAATCAGGGCCTTGGTCCCTCAAGGTCCACATTGTCTACTCTGACTGGCAGCTGCTCTTCAGGGTCTCAGACTGAGGGTCTTTCACGTCACCTCACCTGCTACCCGTTCCTTTTAGATGTTGGGATTGCACCTGGTGCCTTCTGCATCCAAGGCAAAGGCTCTTCCACTGAGCTATAGTCCCTCTCCCAACGTAACATCATCAAATACGTATATCAGCTGATCGGCGGGACTCTGAACTCTGCGAGTTCACCTTCAGTCCAAGATGCACCTTCTCAATGGCAGCCACGAGGCCAGTCCTGGATAGGATGGTGTTACAAAAGAGCCAAGCCACGGGAGATAGCTCAAGTCCACATCACCGGGTCTTATGTGGGTAGAGACCACCGTTGGCTCCATTCCCACATCTTCAACCCAGCCTCGTCCTCCTCTTTGGTAGGTAGTGGAGTGATTCCTCTATCTCAGTGGTGGCGAACCTATGGCACGGGTGCCAGAGGTGGCACTCAGAGCCCTCTCTGTGGGCACGCCCAAACAGAATCGCCCCCCCACACACACACACATCTAGGCTGGCCTGGGCCGCTGGACTCGATTATTAGCATTAAACCTAAGACCTAGTTTGGGGGAAGCAGTGTAGGTAACCCTGTTAAGCGCTGTTAAACCCTACTGATTTTCATGTGAAGAACTAAAGCGTGATCTGGGAGTAAGCGCGGTTGCTGGCAATGGGGCTTGCTTCTGAGTAAACCCTCCTAGGGTCGTGATTCACCCGTTGGAAGAGTTGCACGGTTGCTTCAAAGCAAAGCCACCGACTACCACCAAGCTTACTCCTGAGTAACGTACGCCTCTGAGCCAACCGTTTTTTCTAAACTAAAACCTCAGTATTCAGGTTAAATTGCCGCGTTGGCACTTTGCGATAAATAAGTGGGTCTTGGGTTGCAATTTGGGCACTCGGTCTCAAAAAGGTTCGCCATCACTGCTCTATCTGTATTAGTGTTGCTGGCCATGGTTGTCAAACCAGACGCTCTTCCAAGATGGACATTGAGGGTGAGAGTTCTGGCAAACTATCGTGCCTCGGGACTGTTCAATAACAAGACTCCGTGTTCAGTTGATTTCTTTATTATGAAACATCAGGAATAAGCATTTAGACTTCTATTGCCAGATTAGCTTGTGCACTCCAACACACGCCAGCTGGGTGACCTTGGGCTAGTCACCCAGACCTTCAGAGCTCCCTCAGCCCCACCCACCTCACAGGGTGTTTATTGTGTGGGGTGGGGAGAGAAAAGAGATTGCAAGCCCCTTTGAGTCTTCTTCCAGGAGAGAAAAGGGGGATATAAATCCAAACTCTTCTTCTTCAACTAAGCATAACCAGCAATGTGGCCTCCATTATACCACACGTCACCCACCACGTCACATCGCTCCACGCCTGGCTACCAATTCCCAAGGGGTGATGGCACCCCTCCAGTCCCACAGTTCAGAGACGGAGAAACCTCTCTAAGGGTCAAAACAATCTACATTTCACATTACTGACAGAACTACAATAGCAGGTGTCTAATGAGCTGATGAGGCATTGCCTGAGAAGCAAAGTGAAAAATAGAAGCACAGAAGGGAGGGAGGATGAGAATAGAAAGGTTCCCACATCCCAAACAGGAGACATGGCGGAATCAAACAGGGGCTGGTCGTGACAGCGCCCCCAAATGGACTTTTAAACTGCTAATGCGACTGCTGGCATTTAAGGGATTGATGTTCCTGTCGGAAATTGGAAAACTGCCTAAGAAAAGCAAACGTTGGTCCCAACCCCCATCCACCCCAAAGAACTGCCATTCTTCCAACCTGCCCAGCCATGGCTCCATCTGACTTAGGGCCAAGATCATAGTCCTCTTTATACGTCAGCAATCCCGAAACAAATCCCTGTTCAGGTGCTAATGTAACCCCCATGCTCAGAATGGGTTGACCCAGAAAGGGGTGGAGACTCAAAGCAGCAGAAGGCTGCAGAGCTCATGTAGTTTGGAGGAGACAAGGCTACCAGACTCGGACCTTGATTTCTATAAGCCCTTAACACCTTGTTAAGGTAACTGCAATGTTGTTGGGAACTACTGGGAAGGTAGTTGTTTGTTTTTGCTATGTTGGAAATGTTGGAGTTTATTGTTTCAGGGTTTCTTTTTGTGGTTGTAATGGGTGAGAGTTCTCCTGGAAACCTTCACCATGTTGAATCCTGTCCACCAAGCCCTTGGAGTCTTCAGGAGCCAACCACTTGCAGGAAGAATTGGACTTGGCAGTATCAGTAGACTGTAACTAGAAGGACTTGAAAATGCAACCTGAACAGGACCTTGAAGTGTGATGTTAAATGTTGATGTTTGATGTTATATGTTAAGAAAGCAAACCATTTTGTTTTTAAAATTTGTTGTTGCAAACTCATTCCAAGTTCTGCCCCACAGAACCCACAGTTAGAGGTTACACTAAGACTCTGAAAATAGCACGGTGCTTAAAGGGAGCAAGAAGTAGGATATTTAATGGTTTTAAAAGTGTCCGTTCCTGGCAAGTAAACACTTCACAATGGGGACATTACTGTATTTCTATTATTCGGTTAAATGACTAAATGGAAGCTATTGTAGTCTGGTCACACCGTGAGAAGAAAAGAGTCACTTAAAGATGACGAAGCTGCGGAACATCACAGGCAGCAGGAGAAGAGGGAGACCAGACATTAAGATGGATCAGTTTTTGGTCCGCAAGACCTGAGCAAGGTTGTTAAGGAGCAGCAGTGGCGTAGGAGGTTAAGACCTCATGTATCTAATCTGGAGGAACCGGGTTTGATTCCCAGCTCTGCCACCTGAGTTGTGGAGGCTTATCTGGGGAATTCAGATGAGCCTGTACACTCCCACACGCCAGCTGGGTGACCTTGGGCTAGTCACAGCTTCTCGGAGCTCTCTCAGCCCCACCTACCTCACAGGGTGTTTGTTGTGAGGAGGGAAGGGCAAGGAGATTCTAAGCCCCTTTGAGTCTCCTGCAGGAGAGAAAGGGGGGATATAAATCCAAAACTCTTCTCTTCTTCTTCTTCTTAATGACAGGATGTTTTGGAAGTCATTAATTCATAGGGTTCTCATAAGTCAGAAACGACTGGCTGGTACATCACACACACACACACACACACACACACACATTCTATGGTTAAGTTTGTGCCTCAATTCCTAGGCAAAAATACTCAAGTGGGATGAGAAAGTTCCAGGTTTGTCTGATGGTACAGAGGAAATCATGGATGAGATTCTGCTTTTCTTTAAAGCTCCCAGACACACACACACACACACACACACACACACACACACACACACACACAAACACACACACACACACACACACACACAAATTGCAGGCCTGCCTCACAACAGAGGGCAGTTTCAACTTCGAATCTGCCAAAAAGGTCATTAATAGGCCACAATCATTCTCTGATAAATATTTAGCATTCTATTTAGATAAATAAATAACTATTTAGCATTACACACTGGACTTCGGTCTGCAATGCACCTCTGAAGCAGCAGTGGCGTAGGAGGTTAAGAGCTCGCGTATCTAATCTGGAGGAACCGGGCTTGATTCCCCGCTATGCCGCCTGAGCTGTGGAGGCTTATCTGGAGAATTCAGATTAGCCTGTGCACTCCCACACACGCCAGCTGGGTGACCTTGGGCGAGTCACAGCTTCTCGGAGCTCTCTCAGCCCTGTTTGTTGTGAGGGGGGAAGGGCAAGGAGATTGTCAGCCCCTTTGAGTCTCCTGCAGGAGAGAAAGGGGGGATATAAATCCAAACTCTTCCTCTTCTGAATATGCCAGCCACAGTAACAGTTGCAGGCGAAACATTAGGAACAAGATCTACCGGAATACAGCCACACAGCCTGGAAAACCCACAACAACCAGTATTTAGCATTCGTTCAGCATTTCCCACATGCTTTCTATTCATTGCCTTGTGGCATCTCTTACAACATCCCTGTAAGGTTGGTCAGTTTTCAGGTGCGAGGCGGAGACGGAGGGCTCCTCTGTGATCGCCTGTTTATGGAAGGTTTGAACCTGGGTCTCCATCTATCAGAGCCCATCACCTTGGCTGCAGTGCATCATGGGACTTGCCTGGCTCAAGCAAAATATGATGCCAGCCAAGCCACAAAGCATTCCAGTGGTGGGATCCAAAAATTTTAGTAACTGGTTCCCATGGTGGTGGGATTCAAACTGTGGCGTAGCGCCAATGGGGCTGGGTGGGGCACGTCAGGGGCATGGCCGGGCATTCTGGGGGCGGGGCATTCCGGGGCGGGGCTGTGGCAAGGACGCAGCTGCTGCGCTGGTCCTTGGGCAGGAAACGAATGCATGCAGGCGCAGGCCGCCACGCACGCCGGTGCACCTCCTGCTAGACTGCTTCAAGTTCTGCGCACTACTGCTGAGAGGAGGGGCATAACTAAGGCCAAAACCACGTGGCAAAATCGCCAACTAGTAACCCCCTCTCGGCACACACAAATAATGAGTAACCTCCTCTCTGGAACCTGTGAAAACCTGCTGGATCCCACCTCTGAAGCATTCCCTTGTTGGACTTCACACTAGCGCAGCAATTGTATTGAGCTGTTCCTTGTGTGTAGCATTTCGCAAGGTGTGTAGAGGCCTTGCTGGAGTACGTAGGGCCGTGGGAGACGGCTCGTGCCTCGGCCGGCGTCCCATTTACACCTAGCCTCCGAGAGCATCTCCTGAGGGGAGCCGTCCGCCTGCCTCTTCACTCAGCTGCTCAGTAGACAGCGACATTCGCACACGGCCCAGAGCCGCACTCTGAACGCGTTCCAGAGCCTGTTGCGTCGCAGATTGCATTATGGCTACGCCGCTGCGTGTTAGCTTGGTAAAAATGAAATGGGAAAACAGCAAGTCGCCGGGCGGGAGTGAGGAGGAATTGTTAAAGAAGAGTGCCACCTACTGGATCCGGATTCCAAGAGATATCGAAATGATTTGAGATGCTGTTCATGGATTGTGCATGAATTTTACTCGGGGGGGGGGCGGGGGGGGAAGAGACTGATGTGCTGCTGTCTTGTGAACACACCAGAATACAGGAAGGTGCCTGATACTGACCCAGACGCTCAGTTCATCAATATCATGGTTTACTCTGACTGGCAGAGGCTCTCTCAGATCTCAGGAAAACATCTTTCCCATCATAGAATGACAGAGTTGGAAGAGACCCCCAGGGGCCATCAAGTCCAACCCCCTGCCATGCAGGAACACACAATCGAAGAAGAAGAAGAAGAAGAAGAAGAAGAAGAAGAAGAAGAAGAAGAAGAAGAAGAAGAAGAAGAAGAAGAAGAAGAAGAAGAAGAAGAAGAAGAAGAAGAAGAAGAAGAAGAAGAAGAAGAAGAAGAAGAAGAAGAAGAGGAAGAAGAAGAAGAAGAAGAAGAAGAAGAAGAAGAGGAGGAGGAGGAGGAGGAGGAGGGTTAGGGTTAGAAGAAGAAGAAGAAGAAGAGTGGTAGTAATAATAGTAATAGTTTGGATTTATATCCCCCCTTTCTCTCCTGTAGGAGACTCAAAGGGGCTGACAATCTCCTTGCCCTTCCCCCCTCACAACAAACACCCTGTGAGGTGGATGGGGCTGAGAGAGCTCTGAAAATCTGTGACTAGCCCAAGGTCACCCAGCTGGTGTGTGTGGGAGCGTACAGGCTAATCTGAATTCCCCAAATAAGCCTCCACAGCTCAGGCGGCAGAGCGGGGAATCAAACCCGGTTCCTCCAGATCAGAGTGCACCTGCTCTTAGCCACTACGCCACTGCTGCTCTCCTGACAGATGGCCATCCAGGCTCTCTTTAAACATCTCCAAAGAAGGAGACTCCACCACACTCTGAGGTAGCGCATTCCACTGTCAAACAGCCCTGATGGTCAGAAAATTCTTCCTGATGTTCAGGTGGAATCTCTTTTCCTCCTCCTTGAACCCATCACTCCTGGTCCTGGTCTCTGGAGCAGCAGAAAACAAGCTTGCTCCCTCACCAACGTGACATCCCTTCAAATATCTAAACATGGCTATCATGTCACCCCTTAACCTTCTCTTCTCCAAACTAAACATCTCCCCAAAGTCTCTCCTCGTAGGGCATGGATTCCAGACCTTTGACCATTTTGGTTGCCCTCCTCTGGACCCGTTCCAGCTTGTCAATATCCTTCTTGAATTGCGGTGCCCAGAACTGCACACAGTATTCCCGGTGAGGTCTACTGCCTGGTCCTGTCTGGGATTGAACCCGGGGCCTTGTGTTTGCCAAGCAGATGCTCTGCCAGTGAACCATGGACCCTCCCTAGATGGAGCTAACCTCTACTGAATTAGACCATCCATCCAACAAGGTCAGTATTGGTTCTGGTGAGTTTTCCGGGCTGTGTGGCTGTGGTCTGGTGGATTTTGTTCCTAACGTTTTGCCTGCAAAACCAAACATAACAAAATCCACCAGACCACGGCCACACAGCCCGGAAAACCCACCAGAACCAGTTGAATCTGGCCGTGAAAGCCTTCGACAATACAAGTATTGTCTGACTGGTAGTCACTTTAGGGTCTCAGGCCGAGAACTTCTGCCTGGTCCCGTTAGCTGGAGATGCTTTGGATGGAATGTGGGACCTTCTCCATGCCAAGAAGTCACTCTGCCTCTGAGGAAACAAACATTCCTATTATTAGTCCTCCTTGTACTGCAATGATTCAAATACTGCCAGGAAACCCGGGTTCAAATGCTGACTCTGCCATGAAATTCACTGGGTGCTTTGGCAGGTTGCTCTCTGTCCACTCGGCTTACCTCACAGGGCTGTTGGGGGTTTGATTCCCCACTCCTCCACGTGAGCGACAGACTCTTATACGATGAACTGGATTTTCCCTGCTCCTACACTTGAAGCCTGCTGGGTGACTTTGGTCTAATTACAGCGCACTCAGAACTCTCTCAGCCCCACCTGCCTCACAAGGTGTCTGAGCAGCAGTGGCGTAGGAGGTTAAGAGCTCGTGTATCTAATCTGGAGGGTTTGTTTCTCTGCTCTGCCGCCTGAGCTGTGTAGGCTTATCTGGGGAATTCAGATTAGCCTGTGCACTCCCACACACGCCAGCTGGGTGACCTTGGGCTAGTCACAGCTTCTCGGAGCTCTCTCAGCCCCACCTACCTCACAGGGTGTTTGTTGTGAGGGGGGAAGGGCAAGGAGATTGTCAGCCCCTTTGAGTCTCCCGCAGGAGAGAAAGGGGGGATATAAATCCAAACTATTCTTCTTCTTCTTGTAGGGAGAGGAAGAGAAAGGAGTTTATAAGCCCCTTTGAGTCTCCTTACAGGAGAGAAGGGGGTGTAAATCCAAGCTCTTCTTCTTCAAAAATCTAACAAATAAATAAATAGAAAATGTCCTGGACACTCTCTAGCACAGAGGTCTGCAACCTGTGTCTCTCCAGATGTTCATGGACTACAATTCCCATCAGCCCCTGCCATTTGGCCATCCTGGCAAGGGCTGATGGGAATTGTAGTCCATGGACATCTGGAGAGCCACAGGTTGCAGGCCCCTGCTGTAGCATGTAGGACCAGGGCTCAGTTGGTAGAGCATCCGAGGTACCAGGTTCAAGCCCAGAGATATCCAGTTAAAAGGATCAGGTAGCTGAAAACGTGGAAGGCTTGTTGTTCTTGAGATCTTGTAGATCAGACGCCAGTCAGAGCAGACGAGACTGACATTGATTGACAAGAGGTCTGATTCACTGTAAGATACCTTCACGCCAAGCCCTGGGAGGAAGGGGGGGGTGAGGGATTTGGGAATGTTTCGTCTGGATAAGAGGAGGTTGAGGAGGGACTCGATTGCTCTCTTTCAGCATTTGAAGGGCTGTCACTTCACAGGAGGGCAGACAGGTGTTCTTCTGGGCAGCAGAGAACAGGACTCACAGTAATGGGTTGAAATAACTGGCAGAGAGGTACTGGCTCCATATTCAGGGGGAAATTTACAGTAAGAGAAATTCAGCAGTGGAGTCAGCTGCCGAGAGAGGTTTTGAGCTCCCACACGCACACAGACACACACACACTGGCAGTCCTAAAACAGCAGCCGAACAAACACTTGCCTGCGATGCTCCAGGCTGATCCTGCGTTGAGCAGGGGGCTGGACTGGATGGCCTCTGCAGCCCCTCCCAACTCCATGATTCGAGGAGGAGGAGGAGGAGGAGGAGGAGGAGGAGGAGGAGGAGGAGGAGGAGGAGGAGGAGGAGGAGGAGGAGGAGGAGAAGAAGAAGAAGAAGAAGAAGAAGAAGAAGAAGAAGAAGAAGAAGAAGAAGAAGAAGAAGAAGAAGAAGAAGAAGAAGAAGAAGAAGAAGAAGAAGAAGAAGATGAAGAAGAAGAGGAGGAGGAGGAGGAGGAGGAGGAGGAGGAGGAGGAGGAGGAGTTTTGGATTTTTATCCCCCCTTTCTCTCCTGTAGGAGACTCAAAGGGGCTTACAATCTCCTTGCCCTTCCCCCCTCACAACAAACACCCTGTGAGGTAGGTGGGGCTGAGAGAGCTCCGAGAAGCTGTGACTAGCCCAAGGTCACCCAGCTGGTGTGTGTGGGAGTGTACAGGCTAATCTGAATTCCCCAGATAAGCCTCCACAGCTCAGGCGGCAGATCTGTGTGTTCACGTGTGCTTCAAAGAAAAATGAAGATCCTGCGTCAGATCAAAACAGGGCATTAAACTCCTTCCATTCCTCTGCACATCTGCAAACGTTGCCTTATTTTGCATAACATTCTGCTTCTGCTTCTCACATAAGGCTGCCAGGTGCAGTTTGGGAAATTCCTGGAGATTGGCAAGGGCAGAACTGGGGGAGGGTGGGATTGGAGGAAGAGGGGGGCTTTCTGCGGGGTATGCCCTGAAACCCACCTTAAAAAGCAGCCGTTCTCTCCAGGGGAACTTGATACGGACATATAGTTTATGATGTTTTAAGCCATTGTATTTGTGCCTATCAAACTGGTCTCTGTTGTCTAGAAATCAGTTGTCATTCCTGAAGATCTCCAGGGCCCACCTGGAGGATGGCAACCCTGTTCATAGGAAGCCAAGAATTGCGCCAAGAAGCAGCACCCCGCTTACCAAATCCAGGAAAGTAGCTAGCAAAGCCCTGAAGGGGGCAAGTTAGCAAACAAATCAGCCCAGCAACATTGTTGTCCGTAGCCCATAATAACCCTGGATACATCCATGTCTGCCAGAGTGGTGTAGTAGGAGTTAAGAGCTGGTGGAGTCTAATCTGGAGAACCGGGTTTGATTCCCCACTCCTCCACCTGAGTGGCAGAGTCTTATCCGGTGAACCAGATGTGTTTCCACACTCCTACATTCCTGCTGGGTGATCTTGGGCCAGTCACAGTTCTCTCAGGACTCTCTCAGCTCCACCTACCTCCCAAAGTGTCTGTTGTGAGGAGAGGAAGGGAAGGGGGCTTGTAAGCCACCTTGAGTCTCCTTACAGGAGAGAAAGGGGGGAATATAAATCCAAACTCTTCTTCTTCGCGTCTTTCTCCTGTCAACCATGAGTTTTGGGCAGCAGCAAGGTCAAGAGCAAGGAAGAACTTTTCCAAACCATCCTCGAGGTCAGTTTCTGAGGCAGATGTTTGGCGGCTTCTCGACTTCCGTTCCCAATCAGCCGGGCGAGACGACGAGTCGCCTCCAGTCACTCTTTGAAACTCCCTTCCCTTTTTTTAGCATGTTTTAATTAAACACGTTTGCGTCTCCTTGGACAAACTATTATATTCAAAGATATTGCCTTTCACTCAAGGAGATGAAATTAGATTTAATTAACTTCCATTAATTGAAATTCAAATAGAACTGGAAGAAAAGTTTTGGGCTCGGAGAGGTTTTCTTCTCAAATAACGGTTGGGTTCAAAAGGAAAACAAATATTTTAGTCACTTTTTAAACAGCAAATGAGCGTAGAATGAGGGGGAAGGGTGAGCAGCCCAGCTTGCAGAGAGCCTCGGCGTTCCAGCTCCAGGCTAGGAAAAACTTGGAGTTTTGGCTGGTGGAACCTGGTGAGGTTTAAGGAAGGGATGGACTTCAATGGGGTATATATCGCCATGGAGCCCACCATCCAATGTGGCCATTTTCAGGACACCTGGGGAACCAGGGCTGGAGCGAGAGGGAACCGCGCCCGGGCAAACGTGCACCCTGCGCTCCTGCCACACTCCCGCCCACCTCGAAACGCCCCAGAACACCCCGGAATGAGCTGGAACACCCCCGCCACGCCCCCTGCCACGCCCTTGCACCGGCGCGCACACAGTGCATCGCGCACACCCTGTCCCCTTGGGGCTACGCCACCGTTTGCAACCCTATGAACCCTATGAACTCCCCACAAATGTCCACAAATAGTTCAACCTTCAAAGAACCAGAAGAGGAGGATAGTTTAGATCATAGGTGTCAAACTCGCGGCCCTCCAGATGTTGTGGACTACAGTTCCCATCATCCCCTGCCAGCATGATGCTGGCAGGGGTGATGGGAACTGTAGTCCATAACATCTGGAGGGCTGCGAGTTTGACACCTGTGGTTTAGATATATACCATGCCTTTCTCTCCTGTAAGTAAGGGGACTCAAGGCAGCTTACAAACGCCTCCCCCTTCTGCTCCCCACAACAGACCCCTTGTGAGGCAGGTGGGGCTGAGAGAGTTCTGAGAGAACCCAGCAGGCTTCATGTGGAGGAGCAGGGAAACAAATCCACTTCACCAGATAAGAATCCACCGTGCATGTGGAGAAGAGGGGAAATCAAACCTGGTTCTCCAGATTAGTCTGTCAGTCTTAACTGCTACCCCACGCTGGCTCTCTCTGCATGCAGGTGGAGTAGAGGCCTTGGGAAAGGACTGACAATTCCGGGTTGAGCCCGTGGAAATAATCTGGCTTTCTTTTGTGCCTTCGCACAGAGATGCTTCTCTCTTTTTTTTAATGTCCTTCAACACACGTGTGGCTCTGCACAGGCATACAGAAATGAACCTTAGCAGACCAGGTGCTCAGGAGCAGCAGCAGCCGCAGAAGGCCATTGCTTTCACATCCTGCAGGTGAGCTCCCAAAGGCACCTGGTGGGCCACTGCGAGTAGCAGAGTGCTGGACTAGATGGACTCTGGTCTGATCCAGCAAGGCTCTTTCTTATGTTCTTATGTAACCCCTTCAGCCATACTAAAGCCATACATTTGGTGCCCCTGCTCGATTACATCTAGATTATCCTCCTATGGAGGAGTCCGGTCGCTCCCTAGGGGAGGGTTTTAAAGGGAAGGATTCACCGGGTGCCTTCCATTATGATATTACCGCTGTTTTAATGGAATTTAGCATGTTTTAATGTTAGAGCTTTTATGGGTTGTTGTTGTTTTAATTGTATGGTTTGCCCTCTAACTTGTTTGTATTCATTATGTTGTACACTGCCCGGAGCCCCTGGGGGATAGGGCGGTATAAAAATCGAAATGATAGATAGATAGATAGATAGATAGATAGATAGATAGATAGATAGAT
>NC_059426.1:182470288-182486158 GCF_021028975.2 Sphaerodactylus townsendi
AACGGACAAAGGGGGGGGGAGAAAACGGGACCTCCCTGCGATTACCAGGCAATAATAGAATACGGCTGATGTGGAACGGTGGCTGTTGACTTCTGCCAAGGGGATAAAGCGTACTTGGGTGACTTTGTCGGGCACTCGGAGAAGCTGTCCACCACATGCTGAGCGACCTGCACAGAACGACAGCGAAGCCGACTCACCTGACAGCTTGACCTGCAATTTAAGATTCAACTGCAATTCAAGGAGGATACTGACAAGCTGGAACGGGTCCAGAGGAGGGCAACCAAAATGGTCAAAGGTTCGGAATCCATGCCCTACGAGGAGAGACTGAGGGAGCTGGGGATGTTTAGTCTGGAGAAGAGAAGGTTAAGGGGTGACATGATAGCTATGTTCAGATATCTGAAGGGATGTCATGTTGGTGAGGGAGCAAGCTTGTTTTCTGCTGCTCCAGAGACTAGGACCAGGAGTCATGGGTTCAAGGTGGAGGAAAAGAGATTCCACCTAAACCTGAGGAAGAACTTCCTGACAGTCAGGGCTGTTCGACCGTGGAATGTGCTGCCTTGGAGAGTGGTGGAGGGAAATAAGCAGTGGTGGGGTCCAAAAATTTTAGTCACAGGTTCCCATGGTGGTGGGATTCAAACAGTGGCGTAGCGCCAATGGGGCTGGGTGGGGCATGACGGGGGCGTGGCCGGCATTCCGGGGGCGGGGCATTAATAATTTCTCTGTTACTGTAAAAAACCCTTACTGTAAAAAAAAGTTCCTAATTTCCAGCTGGTCTCTTTCTGTCCGTAATTTAAGCTCATTCTAGCAAGTCCTATCGTCTGCTGCCAACAGAAACAACTACTTCTCCTCTCATTGATGGCCTGTCAAATACTTAATACTTTCAAATACTTAATTTTGTTTCTAGAAATCCAAAGAAGGAGACTTCCCTTAAACAAGGAACTTTACCATATTTCTAAAACATGTTTTTTAAAACAGCCCAACAGGGAGAATGATCCCGTTTTCTACCTTCGCTCACCAGCCACATAGGAAACAACAGGACTTTATGGTTTTTGGACCTAATGGAATTTCCAATGGAAAAGCGGACCCAATTAGTAACCCCCTCTCGGCACCCACAAATAATTAGTAACCCCCTCTCAGGAACGGGTGAGAACCTGCTGGATCCCACCTCTGGAAATAAGCCATCTCCTGTCTATTGTGTTCACACAGGAGCACCTCCAACCTGATTGCAGGTTGAGAGGAATAAAAACGGGCCAAACTCATTTTGGGGACAGGATCCATGCAAAGTACCCTCCACAAACTGTTTATATACCATCCCATACCCGCTATGGCCTGTGCAGACTCCACCATAGACATCTTTTAAAGGCAAAACTTAAATTCAATGCAGGATCAGACCACCGCTTTTTCCCACAGCGACCGGTCAGGCGCCGTCTCTGCTAGATGCAAGATGGCAGAGCGTGGCATCCAGAGATTTGTGTGGTACAGGGAAGCGTGTGCTGGCTCTCTTGAGGCTGCTGCCGTCAGTTCCCTCTTCAGAACCAAGCGGCGTCCACACAACAAAGTCCCTATTAAAAGTTATAATGAGCTGTGTGCTGCACATCTCTGTTGTGGGAAAAAAAACATTCTTCATATTTAAGAGAGGAAATGAAAGACTCTAGCGACTTTAAAGCCCGCGACTGCTTTCTTCTCTCTTTGAAAGGAGTGCCTTCAGTTTGGAGAAAAGAGAGGTCCAAAAAAAATCTATTAAACGCTGTGCAGAAGAGATAATAACTCAGCCGTTCGCACTAAGCAGATTTCAGAGGGTGGAGGGATCGTATGTCTGTAACACTCCAAAAGTTCTGTGAAAAATTGCAACGACTGATTGGACTTGAAGAAGAAGAAGAAGAAGAAGAAGAAGAAGAAGAAGAAGAAGAAGAAGAAGAAGAAGAAGAAGAAGAAGAAGAAGAAGAAGAAGAAGAAGAAGAAGAAGAGGAAGAGGAAGAGGAAGAGGAAGAGGAAGAGGAGGAGGAGGAGGAGGAGGAGGAGGAGGAGTTTGGATTTATATCCCCCCTTTCTCTCCAGCAAGAGTCTCAAAGGGGCTTACAATCTCCTTGCCCTTCCCCCCTCACAACAAACACCCTGTGAGGTAGGTGGGGCTCAGAGAGCTCCGAGAAGCTGTGACTAGCCCAAGGTCACCCAGCTATGCTCAACCAATAGTAGGCATCCACTATAACTCTTGTCTTCTCCTGCTCAGGGTCTGGTACCTGGGCAGCTCCCCAGAGAAGCGGAAGGGAAAGCAAACTGTTATACAGAAGCAAAAAATAATAACGATGCATGAATGAATGAGAGCAGACTGGTCGCCTCAATCACAAGACAGTGTCTCTTGCCAGAGCGCTGGGCCCTCAGAAGGAATTTTCCATTGCAGACTAATGTCTGCTAATATTTAAACATTCTACATATTTACCAAAACTGCTTACATTAACTAAACATCCAGAAAGTGAAGGTTTACTGAAAACAAGCCCAGCTAAGGAGGAGATAAACTGGAAGCAATTTGTTCATGTCAGTCATAGAATCATAGAATCATAGAGTTGGAAGAGACCCCAGGGGCCATCCAGTCCAACCCCCTGCCATGCAGGAACACACAATCAAAGCACTCCCAACATATGCTCATCCAGCTCATCATATGCTTATCTTGTCTAATTTGATTTTTTTCCCCCACCCGCTCCTCCCCAAACCTCTTCCCACAAATCTGCAGTGTGCTCCCAACCCAGAAGTAGCAGCCTTACATGCTGTGGGAACAGGCCAGAATGTGTATAAAAATGGTATTTAATCAAGAAACATGAAAGTTATAGAACCAAGGAATTGCAAAGAATCAAAATGGGAGCTTCTGTGTAAGTGACCAAAAGCCTGCATGTTTTGCAACAGGTCAAAGGAATGTTACAAGCTTGCTAGTGACTATGCAAACAAGCAAGATAACATCTTTGACATCTTGGCACTGAGGGCCTACGTGACAGCGTACAGATGCATTTTATAACTTTGGTTTTTGGGTTAGAAATGAATGTGATTAGTTAAATTACAAAGTGTTTTTCTATATAGTTAAATGAGCACAGAGAAATGATAATGAGAGTAATTCACATGTATTAGTATTTTACTATAATTCTATTGTCTTAGAATCATTGTATAATTGTTAGAACCAGGTTTTAACATTTCAAACTGGGGAATTGTTAGAAACATTTCATGCTGGCAAAAGAAAAGTTTTATGATCTAAAAGTATGTAGATTCAAGCCTGCAATGCCCTGGAGGTATAGCTCTCTCTGGGAGAAACCTAGCAAAACGGGTTTTTCTTGGAGACAACAAGCTACCTTTTATTACTGTCCTTTGCATATGCGTAGAGGGCATAAGCTAACAGCATGTAGCGTTTGAATTACAGAAGGAATGTGAAAATACGTAGAGTAAGAGGCTGCCTTCATGTGACCAGATCGATCCAATTAGATTTTTAAGGTATATGAATTATAATACGTGAGTAAGAGGATGGACTATGTGACGTTTTTGCATCTACAAAAACTAAGGCTCTTCCTCTACTGGCCGTGCCTCTTTAGAGAGCCACCCGGGAGGGGCAATCTCCTGTAACATTCTACATTTTGTATTGGGGTGTGTCTCTTCCTCGGGAGAGTTCACATTCTGTAATCTTATCTACATTCTGTTAAGTAAAAACTGTTAGTTTGTTTCTAATGTCAGATGTCTTTTGCTTTATTTCTAATTTTAAGTTTTTCTTAAAACTAACTCAGCTGTGTAGGACCAGAGAGCGGCCCTGGCCCCACAATGCGATACAATCTGGCCAGATTTATCAGCCAACAAGTTGGGAATATTTCAAAGACCTCAGATTTTTAGGAGACTCTAAACTGACAAAGGAGGAAAAAAATGGGATAAGGTAGAATATGTTTTAATTCAGAAATGGGGGGTGGGGGTAGGGTGGATAATACATCTTTGCCAGGCTGTGGGAAAACCCAGAGAAGCACGTGTACGTGTTCTATGTTTCCAGAAGCACATTTAGAATAGCATGTCGATATACACTCCTACATTCCTACTTGCTTTGCATGTTAAAACGTCTTCCAAAAGTCTTCCAGGATAGACGCTGATTCTGGTTTTGGTTGCCGGCTGCGGCTTTCGTGTGACAGCCGCATCTGTGCGATAAGGTAGGATATATTTTAATTCAGAAATGGGGGAAGCGTTTCAGATGAAAAGGATACTTCTGGTTTCAAAATTAATAGCCTACTTATGCCTGCTAATCTCTTGTCTACAGTCTGCTGATCTGCTTTCGGTTTTATTTATTTGAAACATTTTCTCCAAGTTTCTGTCTTAAATCAAAAGTGGGATGGAACGTGTCAAATAAATAAAACGGCAAGACTTTAAGGCTTCTCGTCGAGGCTATTTCAGCTCTGGTGCTTTACCGTGATAGGAAATGCGACAAGGCGGTATTGGGAAAGACCTCAGAACCACAAATAGCGCTGGCCTATGGCAACCCCATAGGGTTCACCAACTATCTTTAAGAGTGCAATGTCAACATTAGCCCAAATAAACTCAAAAATACACACATTGCACTCTGGCTGTGTCTAATCTTACATATTAATCTTATATATAATTGAACAACTCAACACTTCTATTTGTATTTACATGTCCTTATTTCTCTGACAAAGTTCTTAAAGATACAGCATAAGTCTTCCAACTCTTATAACTAAACATAAATAATCACTTAGTCCATTCAATTCTCTATTCAGAAACAAAACTTCAGTTCCATATAGTCCATGTATCAATTCTGTAGGTTCTACATAGAAACGTCTCGCGCGTATAGAACGTTTTTCGTGCGTCTTCCTCAGTATGCCAGTATGTTCAAACAACTTCCATCAGTTCTTTGAGGCTTCTAATGGGTATATTGGCTCTCTGTTAAGAGTTGCCCGCTCCCATCTCTGCCTTCCGTTTGTCTGTTAACCCCATAGGGTTAACACATAAAACACGTCACCCACTAGGCAGCCAATTTAGGTTTGGTATTTCTCATATATTAAGGAACAATGCTCATCACATACAATTGTAATCATATATCTATCTCATATCAACAGAATTTCATCATCCACTGTTGTATCATCACATGAATTATTTTTCTCTTTTTCTATTCAATAATCTAAACATAAACAGTCCCTTCAAAGGTGTTTCCACATTCATTCAAATTCCAGGTGATCACAAAGTTCATTCATAAATATTGCGGTCTTCGATTCATGTCTGAGGAGACGGCTGAGGGGGGATATGATTGAAATCTATAAAATTATGCATGGGGTAGAAAATGTTGACAGAGAGAAATTTTTCTCTCTTTCTCACAATACTAGAGCCAGGGGGGCATTCACTGAAAATGCTGGGAGGAAGAATTAACTAATAAAAGGAAACACTTCTTCACGCAGCAACGTGTGATTGGTGTTTGGAATATGCTGCCACAGGAGGTGGTGATGGCCACTCACCTGGATAGCTTTAAAAGGGGCTTGGTCAGATTTGTGGAGGAGAAGTCGATCTCTGGCTCCCAATCTTGATCCTCTTTGATCTGAGATTGCAAATGCCTTAGCAGACCAGGTGCTCAGGAGCAGCAGCAGCAGAAGGCCCTTGCTTTCACACCCTGAACGTGAGCTCCCAAAGGCACCTGGTGGGCCACTGCGAGTAGCAGAGTGCTGGACTAGATGGACTCTGGTCTGATCCAGCTGGCTTGTTCTTATGTTCTTATGTTCTTATTGCTGGCAGGAACGCATACCATAACCCCATAGGGTTTTCAAGACCAAGAACGTTCAGAGGTAGTTTGCCATTGCACGCCTTTGCATCGCAACCCCGGACTTCCTTGGTGATCTCCCATCTGAGTACTAACTAGGGCTACCCTGCTTAGCAGCCAAGATCTGACGAGACCCAGCCAGCTTGGGCCATCCAGGAGAGTGCAAAACAGGAAGAGAAGCGATTCGACATTGGCTGCCCCAGCATAGCAACCGGGGACTTCCTTGGTGGTCTCCCATCCTGTTCGTATTTGCAAGTGTCTGTCACAACCAGTGATTAATGTGTTAACCAGGGGCGTACCGCCGAGGGGGACATATGGGGACAAATGTCCCCGGGCTGTGGCCACTGTGTCACATGGGGTGGAAAATCACCCCCATGCTCCTCCTCCCCCCCCCCCCCGGGTCCATACACTGGCTTCAAGACAAGACTTCAAGATGGGGGGGTGTAGAAAACTCAGATTTTGCACTGACCTACGGTTTCCCTAGATACGCCTCTGGCAATGGCACAGTGCCAACAGGGCAGGAGGGTGCGGCACCCTGGGCACGCACCTGGCATGGAGGGGGCAAGTGGGGCAGGTGGGTAGGAGCATGGCGGGGGCACGGGGCACACATATGGCCCAGGCGTAGTTCCCCCTCACTCAGCCCCTGGCCTCTGGTGTTAACTATTTGTGTGTAAACAGGATGTAAATAAAAGGATGCCCAGTACACACTGCAGCCCTGATACAGACTTCATGGGTGACCGTAGTCAAGACACCAGCCCTCAGCCTTGGCTGCCAACTGGCCTACCCTACAGGTCTGTTTACAGATTACAAAAGTACCTTGAACAAAACCCAGCAGCTCCGTGTAAATCTGGCCTGCAGACAGGGTTGCCAGCCTCCAGGTGGCTCCTGGAGATTTCCCACAATTACAATTGAACTTCAGATGACGTGTGGAGGAAATGGCTGCTTTGGAGGGTTGTCTCTGTGGCATTATATCGCTCTCTTCCCTTCCTAAATCCCTCCCTCCCTCAAGCTCCAGGAATTTCCCCACCCGGAGTTGGCAACCTTAGCTACAGCTACTTAGGAGTAGGGAATGCATCTGTGGCTGGTTATGGGAAAACCTAGAGAAGCATGTGTACATGTCCGGTATTTCGAGAAACGTGTTTAGAATAATATGTCGATGTATGCTCGCATATAGTTTTAAATTTCTGGGCGTCATGATTAAAGAGGACCTGACCTGGGGCGTACAGACTGCCGCGGTGGTTAAGAAGGCCCAGCAAAGACTGTACTATCTGAGACTTTTAAGGAAACAACCACTGAATGGAAAACTCCTGGTGTCCTTTTACCGCTGTGCTATAGAGAGTGTCTTAACCTACTGCATCTGTGTATGGTTCTCCAGTTGCACAGTGGCGGATAGGAAGGCGCTCCAAAGGGTGATCACTACCGCACAGAGGATCATCAGCTGCCCTCTCCCCTCCTGGGAAGAACTCTATAATTCCCAAAGCCTAAAGAAAGCCCAAAATATTCTGAGAGACCCGTCTCATCCGGCACACTCTCTTTTTGAACTGTTACCATCCGGCAGACGATACAGGCCTATCAAAACTAGGACAAAGAGGCTTAGAGACAGCTTCTACTCAAGAGCTGTGGCGATGCTGAACTCCGCGGCTTCGTGTCGATGTGTTTGGGGCTGTGTAGGGATGGGCGGAGGAAGGGGACAGTGAGGGTGGGGTCTGAGTCTGGAATTGTGTGCATCGAGGAATGCTGCTGTGAATTTCGTTGTGCGTGCACAATGACCATAAAAATGCTGATGCTTATATTCCTACTTGCATTGCATGTTTTTTAAAAAATTATTACCTGCCTCCTGCCTCCCCTCCAAAAACGTACTGCGCCATTTTATTTTTCATTGTTGCTTCTCTGTTATGCCTGGAAGGGCTTGCAGGTACATTAAGCCTGCTCTGAGTGAAAGCCGCAAATTATGCCAGGTACAACTATTAGCGCAAAGATGCCCGGTGCCTCCTGCCCCAGAAGGGCCCTGTCGTTAAGTTTCACAATCACTCACTGCTGCAGCCCACCAAAATTTATTTTGCCTTCTGAAATCTAATTATAGAACGTCACTCTTGCTGCCATTGGAGGCCGCAGGGGATCAAACCCTGGGCAAAATGAGATTGTAGCCGTGTGGGGCTGAAAGTTCCCTAGCCTACTCCTCTGCTGCATTTCAAGGGACCTGCCGCTGGAGGGGGAAATTGTCCCCTTCCGCTTGCCGTTGTATCTTTTTTGCTGCTTCCTGAAGTCATGGCCACCGGAAAGGAACCGGACCACCGAACCAAATCGATCTCTTGCATCTAGGAGCAGCAGTGGCGTAGGAGGTTAAGAGCTCGTGTCTCTAATCTGGAGGAACCGGGTTTGATTCCCCGCTCTGCCGCCTGAGCTGTGGAGGCTTCTCTGGGGGATTCAGATTAGCCTGGGCACTCCCACACACGCCAGCTGGGTGACCTTGGGCTAGTCACAGCTTCTCGGAGCTCTCTCAGCCCCACCCACCTCACAGGGTGTTTGTTGGGAGGGGGGAAGGGCAAGGAGATTGTCAGCCCCTTTGAGTCTCCTGCAGGAGAGAAAGGGGGGATATAAATCCAAACTCCTACTCCTACTCCTCTTCTTCCTCTTCCCCTGTACATTCCCCCTGTATACCTCTGCCAGAGTTTGGAAGAAGAAGAGTTTGGATTTATATCCCTTTTTCTTTTTCTTTTTCTTTTTCTTTTTCTTTTTCTTTTTCTTTTTCTTTTTCTTTTTCTTTTTCTTTTTCTTTTTCTTTTTCTTTTTCTTTTTCTTTTTCTTTTTCTTTTTCTTTTTCTTTTTCTTTTTCTTTTTCTTTTTCTTTTTCTTTTTCTTTTTCTTTTTCTTCTTCTTCTTCTTCTTCTTCTTCTTCTTCTTCTTCTTCTTCTTCTTCTTCTTCTTCTTCCTGAGCCTGCACCACAGACCAGCAGTCCACCTGAGCTGTGGAGGATTATCTGGGGAATTCAGATTAGCCTGTGCACTCCCACACGCGCCAGCTGGGTGACCTTGGGCTAGTCACAGCTTCTCCGAGCTCTCTCAGCCCCACCCACCTGACAGGGTGTTAGTTGTGAGGGGGGAAGGGCAAGGAGATTGTAAGCCCCTTTGAGTCTCCTGCAGGAGAGAAAGGGGGGATATAAATCCAAACTCTCCTTCTTCTAGGCTGGACTACAGCAGCAAGCTCTACTTGGGGCTGGCCTTGAAGAGTGTTCAGAAGCTTCCGTACAGAACGCTGTGGCTAGATTACTGGTCAGGGCTGGTCACTGGGAGCAGGTGACCCCCATGTTACCATGGTAAAAGAACTTGGGGGTTAGTGAACCAGTGGCAACACACACAAAATGTGCACTAAATATAGGCTCAGTAATACATCAGTCACAACATGCAGGAAAAATGTGTTGTGACTGTAGTTATGAAACTCAGACAATATGCACCCCTTTCAGTAGCAGAAATGGCAAAGTAATAGAATACAGTTTCAAATGCACACTCTGTGCTATACAGCAACATACAATGGAGTCACAATAACAAAAAAACCACAGAGCCAGTCGGTCCTCCAGATAAAATCCAACCTCAGATACAGACTTCAAAGGCTTGCGGCTATGGCAGGTGAATATTCTTGTAGAGAATCACACAACATAATTGTTTCAAGTGAAGTTTCGTGTTAGATGGCAAAACTGTAAAGGTTTCCTCAAACTAGTCGCAAAAGTTGTCCTTTTCACGGTCATCTTACAGCAATTACGCTGGGCCCTGTTCTGCTCCCAAACCCAATTCAAGGTGTTGGGTTTGTCCTTTGGAGGCCCCCTTTGCTTGGGGCCAGGATATTTGAACCAACCTCTTCTCCCATACGTTCCACGATTGCAAGGTCTCCAGTTGGTTCCACCAATTGAAATTGTCTGTCTAGTAGGGCACATGAAAGATGGCAGGGATGGCATCTAGCTGATTGAGGTGCATTCCTAGCTCCAGACCACATCTAGATAAACTATAGATCATGATCTTGTCTAGTTGATTGAGGTGCACCCCTGTCAATGTAACTACTTTTAGATATATGTACTCTGCCTGTGCAATGTAACCATTCATTATGTCAATGGAACGTTCTTTCCTTGATCTTTTACGATTTCTCCTTGGTGTAAGGAATAGAAGCGGAAATAAAAGGCTTTTTGGATGTAAAAGTCCGTTTATTAAGACATCTTAGAAAGCTCAAGTACACGTAGTGGCAGGAATGACACTTCCCGCCAGAAGCACAGGTTATAACACCATTCACCCCATCCCCCTTCCTGCTTCCCATGGGAACGGAGTCCTCATCTCCCGCGCAAAGATAAGGTCTCCGCCGAAGCAGCTGGCCCATCGCCCGGGCTGTGGAATGCACTCAAGGTTACTTCACCATCAACACCATGGAATCCTTTACACTCTGCCTCCCTTAAAGAAGACCCCTCCCCCCCAGGTTTATGCGGAAAGGCGCGGTGGAAAGCAGAAATAAGGGTGGGGGCGTCAATATTTTCGGAATAAACCCATTGATTATACCCAGAGGAATATCCCACCCAAGAGACTAAATATTGCAAGCGTTTGCGATTAAAGCGAGAGTCCAGGATAGCGTCAATTTCGTAGTGCTTGTGACCATCAATAATAGTCGGTGGGGGCCTCTCCGGCGGGTCGTGCCAGGTATCGGAAGCGGGAGCCTCCTTGAGCAAGCTGGAATGGAAGACAGGATGAATGTTACTAAGAGAGTTAGGCAAATCTAAACGGGCAGTGACATCATTAATCACTTTAGTAATCTGAAAAGGTCCCACGAATCTTTTGCCAAGTTTGGAAAATTTATGCACGTCTCTGAGATTTTTTGTAGATAAATACACCCAAGAGCCCACACGCAGAGGGAAATCCGAGCGGTGTTTATCCGCTTGCAGCTTTTGGGAGTCCTTAGCTTGTTGTAAGGCGGTCTGGACCGTTTTCCATCCCTCGGCTAGGGATGAAATCCATTGTTGAAACTCTGGAGGGTCCAAAGCTGTCGCGGGTAGTTGTGGCAACGGCGGGAAGGAGCGACCAGACACAATTTCAAAGGGGGTTTTCTTAGTACTGCTATGAACCGCATTGTTATAGGCGTACTCCGCAAACGGAATAAGCTCGCACCAATTGTCTTGGTGGTAGTTGGTGTAACAACGTAAATACTGCTCTAGGGTTCTGTTCGTTCTCTCCGTCTCGCCGTCACTTTGAACGTGGTAGGGGGCGGCGACGGCCGGGGCGGCCCCCAACAACCCCAAAAACGCCTTCCAGAACTTTGAAATGAATTGGGGGCCGCGGTCGGAGACCACCTTAACGGGGGCGGAATGGAGACGGTAAACATGTTGAATGAACAGCCGTGCCAATTTAGGAGCGGAGGGGATGGAAGCACATGGAATAAAATGGGCTTGTTTAGAAAATAAGTCTACCACCACCCACAAAACCGTGTTGCCATGACTTTCGGGCAAATCTGTAATAAAATCCATGGAGATGACTTCCCAAGGGCGGGAGGCCACCGGGAGAGGTTTCAATAGCCCATGGGGCTTTCCCGGGATGGTTTTGGCTTCTGCACAAACCGAGCAGCCCTTAATGTATGCCTCAATGTCCTTGCGCATTGCGCGCCACCAGAACTGCCGGCGGGCCAAATGCAGAGTTTTCAGAAAGCCAAAATGTCCAGCCGAGCGGGCATCGTGGCAAGCTTCAAGAACCTGCTTGCGGAGGGGGGGAGGCACGTACCAACATTCCCCCCTCCGCCAAACTCCATTCTCCAAACGCAATTGGGAGTCGCTTTCTTCCGCTGGAGGCTCGTGCAGCCCCGCCTCCTCAAGTTCCCGCAGGAAAGGAGAGACGAGACTAGGAATGGGGGGTGGAGGAGGAGTGGACGTTTGAGATCGGGTGACAGCCAGCCCCAACTGGGAGGGGGAGAGAACAGTGCGTGGAATGTCTCGTAAGGCAGCTCCACCCCCCTCCCCGGGTAGGCGCGAGAGCGCGTCAGCCAGTTTATTGGTTTTCCCGGGGAAAAAATGGACTGTGAAAGAGAAACGAGAAAAGAAATCGGCCCAACGAAGTTGTTTTGCAGACATCTTGAGGGGGGTGGAAAGAGCTGCCAGGTTTTTGTGATCCGACCAAACCTGAAAGGGGTGTTTAGCCCCCTCCAGCCAGTGGCGCCAAGTGGAGAGTGCTACTTTGATGGCCGCAGTCTCTTTATCCCCTACAGTCCAGTTGAGTTCAGCACCAGAGAATTTCTTAGACAAATAAGCACACGGAACCAGCCTACCATCTTTATTTTTTTGCAATAGGGCTGCCCCAAGTGCTTTGTCCGAGGCATCCACGTGAACCACAAACGGGAGATCTGGGTCAGGGTGCTTTAGGATAGGTTCGGTGGTAAACGCAGACTTTAAGAGTTGAAAGGCTGTTTGACACTCCTCAGACCAGGAAAGGGGGGCCCCGGGCTTGGCGGACAGTGGATCTTTACCCTTAGTGCGTAAGAGGTCTGTGAGAGGGAGAGTCAGTTCAGCGAATTGGGGTATAAAGTCACGATAGAAATTAGCAAAACCAAGAAAAGATTGGAGCTCTTTGCGGTTGGTGGGGGCAGGCCATTGGAGGACTGCGTCAATCTTAGCAGGATCCATTTTCAAGCCCTCGGGCGAGATCCGGTAACCCAAATAGTCAATGGAGGTCTGGTGAAAACAGCATTTGGAGAGTTTGGCAAAGAGAGAATTGTTGAGCAAGCGTTTCAATACCTCTCGAACCAATGTTTCATGCTCTTCTATGGTTTGTGAGTAAATCAAGACGTCATCTAAGTATACTACAACTCCCTTGTACAATAAATCATGAAGAACTTCGTTGATAAGGGCCATAAAAGCCCCGGGGGCCCCACTTAACCCGAATGGCATTATCAAATATTCAAACTGTCCAAACTTTGTGTTAAACGCAGTCAAGTGTTCATAGCCTTCAGCAATTCTGACCCTGTAGTAAGCTTCTCTCAAGTCCAATTTAGTAAAAATGCGCCCTTTGCCGAGTGCATCTAAAAGGTCCTTGATCAAAGGCAAAGGATATTTATTGGACAGGGAGACCGCATTGAGACCTCGATAATCTGTGCAAAGCCGTAAAGACCCATCTTTCTTTTTTACAAACAAAACGGGAGCAGCGTGTGTGTGTTTGGTAGCCCGCCGTATGAACCCGCGAGCGAGGTTCTTGTCCAAGAAGGCACGAAGTTCCTTCTCCTCATTGGGACTCATGCGGTAGATTCTACCTTTGGGCAGTTGCGCCCCTGGTTGTATAACGATTTTGCAGTCAGTGTCTCTGTGGGGTGGCAACTGATCGCATTCTTGCTCCTGAAAAACTCTGGCTAGATCATGATACACAGGTGGGATGCCAATAGAATCGGGAGCAATCGCTGAAGAAGCCAGGGAGGGGGGTGTGTCCGGAGAAGTTGGGTTTTCCCCCCAATTCATGTGTTCACCGCAGGGAGGGTCAGTAAATTCTAAGATCCGTTCTTTCCAAATGAACTTTGGTTCATGTAACAATAACCATGGCATGCCCAAAACTATGGAGTGTTTGGCCACTGGCGCCAAAATGAAACTAATTTTCTCCCAATGGTCAGCGCAACGGAGGAGAACCGGCTGTGTTTTGAACTGGGCCGGTCCTTCGTTCCCGAGGGGGCTGCCGTCCATTTGGGTGAATGGTATGGGCTTAGCCAGGGGAATTTGGTCCAGACCTAGCTCCTCCGCCACCTGGGGCCGCATTAAGCAGTGGGAGCAGCCAGAATCCACAAGGGCCGAGGCTATAATGCGAGTGTGTTTAGCGGGGTTGGCCAGAAACGCTTGGACAGTAATGGGAGCGCTGCCTTCACTCACCGCGTCAGGAGTCGGGCCCATGTCCATGGGGGCTGAAGAAAGGCAAACAGCTGCTTCCCCCTCCTCTGGGTCGCCTTCGATGACCGCTTTAGACGAGCCCGTCGGAGGCGGCCCCGATCTGCGTGGTGGCTTGGCAGATGGAGTGCACGTAGCTGGAGCGGTTGGTTTTTGTTTCTTGGGACAGTTGGCGGCTAGATGACCTGGCCCTCCGCAGTAAAGACACAATCCCAGTCGGCGACGGCGTTCAGAGGTGGTTTCGGTAGGGGCGGCTGGGCTTGGTTTGGTGGGCACAGTGGTGGGTTTTGGGCGTGGGCGGCCTCCGGCACGAGCGTATTCCAAACGAGACGCCACCTGGGACCCCAACTGGATCCAATCTGCAATAGTACGAGGAACCCGAATTAAAAACACCGTTTCACGCAGCTTGCCGTCCACAGCATCCGAGAAGTATTCGCATTTCATGCGTTCAGGCCACTCAGGAGGAAGTCGAGCAGCCGCCGCACGAAATTCACGGGCAAATTCTGCAAACGGGCGGTTGCCTTGCTGGATAGTTTTGATGGTGCGGATAGCTTCATTCTCGGCGCCTGGATCTTGGAAGCGCGCTCTTAAGGCTTGGAGGAATGCGGGCACCGTGCGAGAGTCTTCATCTTGCAAATCCAAAAGAGTCACGAACCAGTCGGCTGCTGCCCCATCCAGGACTGAGCCGATGTCCCGTATTTTTTCGCGCTCAGACCGGTATAAATCATCATAGTCTTCCAAGTGGGCATTGAGTTGCAAGATGAAGTAGGGAAGTTTGGAAGCGGTCCCATCGAAACGGGCTGGTATTGGGGGCCGATAGTAGCCCCGTTCCACGGCTCTTGGCGCCTGCTGGGGCGGTGGTTGCGCGGGTTGAGCAGGTTGGGCAGGCAGCTGTTGTACGGGGGGGGGCGGAATCGGGGGCGCTGGCGGTGCCGCTGGCGTTTGGGTGGCAGGACCCAGGTACGTGGCCCCCCTGGTGCCAGCGTGATCAGTAACAGCATAGACTCCAACTTGGGGCTTCCTGGTCTGCTGCCTCCTTAGCTCCCTCTCCAACGCAGCCAGCTCCCTCTCCTTGCGGGTCAATGCATCCTGGTGCGCATGCAGAGCAGCTTTTTCTCGTTCCAATTTAGCCAGTTCGTCCCGTTTAAGAGCTTCAGTGAGCTCACTTTGCGTGCGCAGGGCCTGAACGCTTTCGCGTTGCCGTTGTAAATCCAGTCTGGAGTGTTCCAAAACTTTATCATGGACTGACAGATTCTGGGCATATTGTCGTTGGAGCGCATCTTTGGCACGGTCCAACTCGAGCTGGACTTCTTTGCATTGCCGTTCCCGGTCCCTCTGCAGGTTTTCGCGCTCTTGCTGCAACTGTGCCCGTTCCTCCTCCCATAGCTGACGTTCACGGGTCCATGCTTCTTGGGCATCTCGCAGTCGCCCCACTTCCTCATCCCAGGTCTCCTTCGATGGGAGAGGGAACAGATCCGGCTGGGAGTGCAGGCTTTCTTCGGACTCTTCGTCGTCTGGAAGCGAGACATCGGAGACACCGTAGCCACCGGTGGCTCCCCGGGGCACCTCAGGTGCGGTCGCTGGCCTGGGATCAGGGGGGTCCGATTGGAAGACGGTACGGATACCCCTCCCAATCCCCGGTTTAGTCCCAGTATCCTTCGGACGGGCCCCAGTGCTGTGCCACGGTGGTTCTTTGGGAGCATCACCAAAATACGAGTCCAGGAATCGTTCAATGGATTCCTGGGTTGCCGCATGAAAGGTGGTCAGGCCCGTCTCCTCCATGACAGGTTGCATCTGAGGTTTGTAATCCACACGAAAACGGGTAGAGATCCGATCCACAGGCGCTCGATCCATAGACAGCGCCCCAAACGGCTCATGGAAGTCCCCATGGTCGTCGTCACGTCCCTCGTTCCAACGGAGTAAAGGAAGACTCGTGCTGATACGAGGACGGGAAAGAGCCACCAGCGAGGCCCGTTCTCCTGCCGGTTCCTCCAGATCCAGAAGGGAAAGGTCGGAGCCCTCTTTGGGGGCTACCGCACCTTCCGCAGTAACATTCAACCTCTCCATGTCAAGACACCAGAGGTCCACTGCACTAGGAATATAGATGATTTAGATTCCTGCCACAATGTAAGGAATTCCATAGAAGCAGAAATAAAAGGCTTTTTGGATGTAAAAGTCCGTTTATTAAGACATCTT
>NC_059426.1:182486248-182514778 GCF_021028975.2 Sphaerodactylus townsendi
ATGCTAAGGCATTTAAGAACATAAGAACGAGCCTGCTGGATCAGACCAGAGTCCATCTAGTCCAGCACTCTGCTACTCGCAGTGGCCCACCGGGTGCCTTCGGGAGCTCACAGGCAGGAGGTGAAAGCAATGGCCTTCTGCTGCTGCTGCTCCTGAGCACCTGGTCTGCTCAGGCATTTGCAATCTCAGATCAAGGAGGATCAAGATGGGTAGCCAGAGATCGACTTCTCCTCCATAAATCTGTCCAAGCCCTTTTTAAAGCTGTGCAGGTTAGTGGCCATCACCACCTCCTGTGGCAGCATATTCCAAACACCAATCACATGTTGCGTGAAGAAGTGTTTCCTTTTATCAGTCCTAATTCTTCCCCCCAGCATTTTCAATGGATGCCCCCTGGTTCTAGTATTGTGAGGAAGAGAGAAAAATTTCTCTCTGTCAATATTTTCTACCCCATGCATAATTTTCTACCTTGAGGGGCCATTTTCTACCCCATGCATAATGGCCTTGAGGGGCCATTCCAGTAAACGGGAAGGGGGACATTGTGGCAGAATTCTTTATCGTTATGATCACATCACCTTCCCCTAAAGATCTTTCTCCTTTTTCCCATTAAAACCACCTTTCAAATAAATACACAGTTCAAAGACTGCAACTGGAGTAAATGAACAAGTGTTTTCAGACTGAGATTATCAGGGAGTCTGGTCTCCTACGACAGGGTAGGTAACAGGTGCAGCATCTTCAGAGTTTGAAGGGACCAAGAGACCATAATCACAGCAGGAGGCCGCTGCCTGAAACTGGGATCAGGCCCCCTCTTGCTTCCAGTGACAGCAGCTAACCTCTCCTTGCGAGGGAGTGGCAGGCAGGCAACATCAGTTTAGAGGGACTGGCGTCTCCATGGCACATCAATGCGCACTGCAGAGTCACACAAGTCATCACAGTTGCCAACACAAAAGCCCCTCAAGAAGCACTGTGATATCCGGCAAACCTTCAGGAAGGAACGTACCCCGTCTCTGTCGATAGCCTCCAAGAGCACCTTGCGAGCTTTCAGGAGGGACTTCTGGATTTTGAAGAGGTGCCGCGCCAGTTTGACGGCAAAGAAGGAGGCTTCGTAGCTCGACTTGGCGTTCTTCACGGCTTCCTGCAGGAGGTGCTCCGCCTCTTCCAAGTTCCCGTGCCTCCGCTCCAAACTCACTCTGCGCAAACGGATCATGGCCAGTCCAGAAACGTTCTCTTCAAAAGTCTTCAGGATCCTTCTGGCTTCGTTGATGTTTCCTGGAAGCGTGAGAGACGGAGAGAGCAAATGTCCAGCCGGTGAGGGATTCTCGCGGGAACACCCAAGAGACCAGAATCTAGAGCAAGACGACCAGACCTGCCGAGTCCCCGGCCCAGCATTCCACGCTCGGGTCACTTTTCTAGCCTTTGCATATCTAAGACCACTGAATACAGTCCCCCAAACTGTGATGTTGGGTGTCCTCAATCTCTCTCTCTGAACAAGCCTCCAGCAGCAGTGCTCTCTATCTGAAGCCAGTACCCATTAGATGTGTTCAAGCAGTGGAAACAGAGCTAGCTGAAACTGAGCCCAGGTAACAGAAGGGTGAACCTAGCTGGCGGAGTGATGCTCTCAAAGTCTCAGTTAAGGGGTTGAGAGATTTAAGGCTGCCTGGCATAAGGTCAGATCCTTCACTGATTCCTCCAGGTCAGCCTTGTCTTGTCTGACTGGCAGTGGATCCCTAGGGTTGCAGGCAGAGGTCTTTCAGGACACCTGCCGCCGAACCCTTTCTGCTAGAGATGCCAAGGATTTCACCTGGGGCCCTCTGCCTGCACAGCACACGGCCGGCCACTGCAGCTAGTTAAGCACTTGCCCCTCTTCCAAAGAACCCAGTACCTTTGTTCAGAAGAGACACTCAGATTGCCAAAAGTACTTCTTCCAGCTTCACTTAGCACAATGGTTCTCTCCCCTCTTTGCCAGCTTAGTGAATGTCTGCCACACTAACCCTGAAAACTGGACCCTTGTAACAAACTGTGCACGGGGCTGCGCATTTCATTTCTTTCCGTCTAAAACGCCGCAACTCAAGCAGAGCTAGACAATTTGCACATGTGACACCTCTCTAGAAATCACTGGATTGGTTTATTTATTTCTGGGACCCATCATGTGGCTGGATCTTAAGAAGAAGAAGAAGAGTTTGGATTTATATCCCCCCTTTCTCTCCTGCAGGAGACTCAAAGGGGCTTACAAGGGAGCAGCAGTGGCGTAGGAGGTTAAGAGCTCGTGTATCTAATCTGGAGGAACCGGGTTTGATTCCCCGCTCTGCTGCTTGAGCTGTGGAGGCTTATCTGGGGAATTCAGATTAGCCTGTGCACTCCCACACATGCCAGCTAGGTGACCTTGGGCTAGTCACAGCTTCTCGGAGCTCTCTCAGCCCCACCCACCTCACAGGGTGTTTGTTGTGAGGGGGAAGGGCAAGGAGATTGTCAGCCCCTTTGAGTCTCCTGCAGGAGAGAAAGGGGGGATATAAATCCAAACTCTTCTTCTTCTTCTTCTCCCTTAAAGCCGCTGGGTCCACACACCAGTCATGAATTTGTGCAGCAGCTCCAATGATCTCCTCCGCGTGCACTTGCACAGACATGAGGAACTGCTGTTGCTTTAATAGACCAGGCCCTGCACAAACACCGCCAAACAGCAATTCTCAAAAAGTCCCTTTTGCCTTGGAGAAAGCTTTGCAAGGGCAAAACGCGCAGGAGGGCCCTTTATCGTCATTAGAATCATTTTTATCCTGCCTGCCCTCACAACCAGGGTCCACCAGGCAACAAACAGGAGGGGAAATTAAAAACTCAAGAAATTAAAAATACAGTTGAAATTATAATTCAATTAAAACGATGGGAACAATGAGGCCAGGCTGTCTAAAGATGACCGGAGCGCACGGGTGGGTCCATTTGGAACCGGCACACAAAACGGGCGCCAGAACCTTTTCCATTCTGTTTTATGGGTCATGGCTTGGATTCTACTACTTGAGTGCCCTGAGTGCTAGAGAGCCACAGAGCACAGCTCCTCTTCTGCGGACCTCCCATCTGAACAAGGGCTCACTGAGCAACCCTAGCAGAAGAGACACATCTACCGTACGACCCAAGTCAAGGAGCAGCAGTAGCATAGGAGGTTAAGAGCTCGTGTATCTAATCTGAAGGAACCGGGTTTGATTCCCAGCTCTGCCGCCTGAGCTGCGGAGGCTTCTCTGGGGAATTCAGATTAGCCTGTGCACTCCCACACACACCAGATGGGTGACCTTGGGCTAGTCACAGCTTCTCGGAGCTCTCTCAGCCCCACCTACCTCACAGGGTGTTTGTTGTGGGGGGGGGGGGAGGGCAAGGAGATTGTCAGCCCCTTTGAGTCTCCTGCAGGACAGAAAGGGGGGATATAAATCGAAAACTCTTCTTCTTCTCTTCTTTTAATTGCTATATATTTGTTTTAAAAGTGTTGATGTTTAGTGCCGTCTGGACCCTGATTAGGTGGAAAGGCAGCATAAATGTTGCAAACAAATAAATGAGGTGCTCCTGAATCCCTGGTGCTCCTGGAGACTGACAGTTGCTCTGAACCTAGTTACAAATGCCTCATCCATCTTGCCACAATGCGCACTTTGCAACATGTGTGTTCTAAGTAATTTGCATTTTAACAGCCAGCTGTCCCCGCTGCCTCAACACTGCATATACAACGGCCTGTGGTGATCCCATCCCAATTTTCAAGAAGGATAGTGACAAGCTGGAAAGGGTCCAGAGGAGGGTGACAAAAATGGTAAAAGGTCTCGAATCCATGCCCTACGACAGTGATGGTGAACCTTTTCGAAACCGAGGGCCCAAACTGCAACCCAAAACCCACTTATTTATCGCAAAGTGCAAATGCAGCAATTTAACCTGAATAACCCCCTCAAGCCAGCCTGCTGTAGCCTCCAGCAAGTCCCACATGCACCTTTCTGTGCCTCTCTAGCATCTCTGCTGCCTCTGCACTCCCGCCCCCCTGGGCAGCAGCAACCTGGAGCGCAGGCACCAGGCCCGCTGGCTGAGTCCTCCCTGCTCACTGAGGTGCATGCACATCAAGTCCAGGGGCCCAGGCCAGCCTAGGGGGAGGGGGGGGGGCTATTTCCCCCCCACATGATGAACTCTGTGCGCGTGTGCCCACAGAGAGGGCTCTGGGTGCCACCTCTGGCACCCGTGCCATAGGTTCGCCACTACTGCCCTATGAGGAGAGACTGAGGGAGCTGGGGATGTTTAGTTATTTGAAGGGATGTCATGTTGGTGAGGGAGCAAGCTGCGGCTCCAGAGACTAGGAGTAATGGGTTTACGGTGAAGGAAAAGAGATTCCACCTAAACATCAGGAAAAGCTTCCTGACAGTCAGGGCTGTTTGACAGTGGAATGCACTGCCTCGGTGGGTGGTGGAGTCTCCTTCTTTTGAGGTTTTGAAAGAGAGGCTGGATGGCCATCTGTCAGGAGTGCTTTGACTCTGTGCGTTCCTGCATTGCAGGGGGTTGGACTTGATGGCCCTTGGGGTCTCTTCCAGCTCTATGAGTCTATGATCTTCTCTCCCTGAGCTGTGCCATTCCTCTGGCCCCCATGCCCCCAGAGAGCCACTCACCCTGCTGTTCTTCAAAGGCAGCCCAGAGCAAGTGGACCATCGGCTTCTTGGAAAGGTGTATCGTGCAAGCCCGACTGTAGACGTGCCTCACCCCTTCGATGCTGTGGTTCTCCATGTACTTGGCATACTGCATTTGAAGACAGAGCACAGACTGAATAATTCACAGCTTCCTCCGGGCTGCTGAATACTTGAGAGAACTATAAAATTCTTGTGTTTAAACCCACTCAGCACCTTTATTGAACCATTAGACTAGTTTCTGTAAGGAAGGACGAAGAGAGGCAACGAAGTTGGCATATGCAGCTGTCAAATCTGGTTGCAAGCAGACCATCTCCTAATGCAACAGATATAGTTATACATGAACAACATTCAAACAAGAGTACAGAAGGTTAGTCACTGATCAGCAATGTTTGCAAAGGGGGAAACAGCTGCGCTCGGGAGCGACGCCCCGTACCTTGATCCAGAACTCCTCATAGAGGGCACAGGAGATCACGCATCGCTCAAAGAGGACCACCACGCGCTCGTGAGTGCCGTTCTCGATCTCAAAGTCCAAGTACTCTTTCCAGTTCTTCAGCTGGGTTTTCTCCAGAGGTTTCACATGGAAATAGGGCCGTTTTATCTGGAAAGGATGTGTGTAGTCAGAACGGAAGTACAACAGTTTTACAATGTACCACACCTCAGATCTGGGCAAACCGGCTACTGCGTTTTCAGTTTTGGCTAACAATCCTCAAAAGTTCTCAAAGTATATGGATGGGGAGCGGGCGCTGTGTGAGCATACATCCTTCACCCTGACTTGGATGGCCCAGGCTAGCTGAGTCTCACCAGATCTCGGAAGCCAAGGAGGGTGGCCCTGGTGAGTTCTTGGATGGGAGCCCACCAAAGAAGTCGGTGGTTGCTGCACAGAGGCCGGCAACGGCCAGCCGTCTCTGTTAACCTCTTGCCTTGGACACCCTAAGGGGCTGCCATGAATTGCCTGTGGCTTCTGGCACATTCCATCCCCCATATCCTTTTCCATGGACTGACCGTCCTCACTTGCTGTAGCCGGGAGCTTTTTGGACTCTGCTGGGTTTTTTACGGTCCTGAAACATTTGTTGACATCCACGTCGGCCAGCAAATCACACAGCACCAGACCCAATTGCGATCCATCGGGGACTCCGCTGCAAAGACTGCCTGCTGACTCCTATTCTCTGGTATCCAATGAAGGGAGTTTTGACTATTGAACGCTTCTGCCAGAAAAGTCTAATTGGTCCCCAAGGTGCTACCGGACTCGAATCCAGCTCTCACAGTCTCTTGTTTCTGAACATTAATGCTGCTCATCCCAACAAATGGGGGATCTTATCCTAGGGTGAGTTAACTCAAGAGCCTCTGGAGAAGTATTTTGTCAGAAGTTATTTGAGCCAATATCAACAGCCATCTCTGGACAACCCTGGGCCAAAACTCTTTTGTTCTTTCACGGCAGCCTTTGTGAACGGAGACAGCTGCCCCACCCCCCACCCCCAGCACGCTGCCTCTCCTTCTCAGATGCTCAATGTGCTGCCCTGAAGGAAAAGCAGGAGGTAACCACTGAATTATGGTTCAAGCACACTTGAGGTAACCACAGGTTTCTGGCAACTGGATGCAAAGAAGGGAATGTTTCGTTATCTTGCAATGCCACTTTAGCAACGAGCGAAATGCTGCCAAGAAACAGCAGGGTAATGAAATCATAAATTAAAACTAGGCTGACGGTGGCAGAACCTCGGCAGAGAACAAATGGATCCCACGCCCACATGACTCAACACCACACTTCACCACCGCAGAATTCACTCCTCTTGAAGAAGAAGAGCTTGGATTTATATCCCCCACTTTCTCTCCTGTAAGGAGACTCAAGGGGGCTTACAAGCTCTGTCCTTTCTCTTCCTCTCCCCACAACAGACACCCTGCGAGGTGGGTGGGGCTGAGAGAGTTATGGAGAACTGTGACTGCTAGCCCAAGGTCACCCAGCAGGAATGTAAAGAGGGCGGAAACACAACTGGTTCACCAGATAAGCCTCTGCCACTCAGGTGAAAGGAGTGGGGAATCAAACCCAGGTCTCCAGATGAGAATCCACCTGCCGTTAACCCCCGAATACCACCCCCGAAGTAGGCAGCCTGGCTCTACTGCCACCTCCACCTCCCTTCACCTTTGCCCTCAAGGTCAAGCAGCAAGTGCCGCGTGCCACAGAGAACTCTGCAAAATGGTGCTTGAATTTTCAGTCTGTTTAACCTGAGATGCCACAGGCTTCATGCGCTGGAGTCAAAAAGCTCCCAGCAGACAGGAACAATCAATGCATGGGCTTGATGCTGAGAAAGGTGAGCAGTTGTGTGCTCGAGACTCTACCCCTTTCAGTAAGCAAGGCAGTAGATAACACACACACGCATGCATGCATGCACGCACGCACACAGACTAGAGGCCCATACTTCAACCGGTTCATTGCTTCAGCCAGTCAAGCATCCGCAACAGGTTGCTGGAGACAGCACTCCTAAGCAGATCCACTCCAAGTCCCACTTAAGGTTGCTTAACGAGGCTTAGATCTACTCCAAATCCTACTCAAGGCAGTTCAACAGGGCTTACTCCCAGGAAACTGTGTTAGGGAGTGAACTCTAGAACATAAGAACATAAGAAGAGCCTGCTGGATCAGACCAGAGTCCATCTAGTCCAGCACTCTGCTACTCACAGTGGCCCACCAGGTGCCTTGGGGAGCTCACGTGCAGGATGTGAAAGCAATGGCCTTCTGCTGCTGCTGCTCCCGAGCACCTGGTCTACTCAGGCATTTGCAACCTCAGATCAAGGAGGATCAAGATTGGTAGCCAGAGATAGACTTCTCCTCCATAAATCTGTCCAAGCCCCTTTTAAAGCTATCCAGGTGAGTAGCCATCACCACCTCCTGTGGCAGCATATTCCAAACACCAATCACACGTTGCGTGAAGAAGTGTTTCCTTTGATTAGTCCTAATTCTTCCCCCCAGCATTTTCAATGAATGCCCCCTGGTTCTAGTATTGTGAGAAAGAGAGAAAAATTTCTCTCTGTCAACATTTTCTACCCCGCGCATAATTTTACAGACTTCAATCATATCCCCCCTCAGATGTCCCCTCTGAGAGCTCCTGGGGAAAGATCCCAGAACAGCCATCTGCTCAGAAGGTTTGGCCAGAGCTCTCTGGAAATACCCAACTGCACAGAACAAATCTTCATTCTGTGTATATGTCAGATCAACAGGGTCTCGTGGATAGCCCAGTCTGGCCTCATTTTGTTAGAGCTCAGAAGTTCAGCAGCGTTGGCCTTGGTTAGTATTTGGATGGGCAACCTCCAGGGAATACCAGCGTCACGACATGGAGGCAGGCAATGGCAAACCACTCCCAAATTACTTTCGCCTTGAAAACACTATGGGGTTGCCCGAAGGCAGTTGTGTAACTTGACAGCACAAAATAGTACTACTAATAATGATCAACAGCCCTACAGCATCAGCTAGCACAGCCCACAAATGCCAGATGTTCACTAGCCACAGGTTCACAGTATCAGATCATAGCTGAGGTCCCAGGTGGCCAGCACCTTCACTGGTGCCTCTTCGCTACAGCTGCTGCAGATTCTACTGGAAATGCTGGGCAGGGGCCCACCAACTCCACACAGCTGACACCGTCGCCACCTCCAGCCAATAAACAACAGAGGCAGCCTGAAAGGCAGGTGGGAGGGGGTCCAGCAGTGGTGGGATCCAAAAATTTTAGTAACAGGTTCCCCTGGTGGTGGGATTCAAACTGTGGCGTAGCGCCAATGGGGCTGGGCGGGGCACGGTGGGGGCATGGCCGGGCATTCAGGGGGCAGGGCATTCCTGGGCAGGGCTGTGGCAAGGACGCAGCCGCTGCGCCAGTCCTTGGGTGGGAAACGAATGCATGCAGGCGCAGGCTGCCACGCACGCCGGTGCACCTCCTGCTAGACTGCTTCAAGTTCTGCGTGCTACTGCTGAGAGGAGGGGCGTAACTCAGGCAAAAATCATGGGGCAAAATCTCCAATTAGTAACCCCCTCTGGGCACACACAAATAATTAGTAACCTACTCTCGGGAACCTGTGAGAACCTGCTGGATCCCACCTCTGGGGGGTACTTACCGCCTCCTCAAAGGTCCACCGCTTGCTCACTTCATGCTCATTGTGATTGAACATCTCCTGATGAATCTCAATAATTCTGTGGCGCATGTTTTCTATTTCAGTGATTAACTGCAAGAACACACAAATATAAAAGAAGACAGGCTTCCATCAGACACCAAAACGCTGACCACATCCTCTGAAACACCCCAAGAGCTGAGAACCTGGGAGAGTTCCTGTCAGCCAAACTGGACAAGGGTGAAGATGTAAAATTTCCCCAAAATGCTGAAGACACCAATAAAAAAATTATTTTCAGGGGAAGGGAGGAAATCTGGGGGGAAACTGAAATAAACACAGATTTGTCTTCTGCTGCTCCAGAGACTAGGACAAAGAGCAGTGGATTCAGAGTAAAGGAAAAGAGAATCCACCTGAATGTCAGGAACAACTTTGTGACTGACAGGGTTGTTTGCAGCGGTGGGATCCAAAAATTTTAGTAACAGGTTCCCAAGGTGGTGGGATTCAAACTGTGGCGTAGCGCCAATGGGGCGTGGCAGGGCATTCCGGGGGCGGGGCATTCCTGGGCGGGGCTGTGCAAGGACGCAGCCGCTGCGCCAGTGCTTGGTGGGAAACGAATGCACGCAGGCGCAGGCTGCCACGCACGCCGGTGCACCTCCTGCTAGACTGCTTCGAGTTCTGCGCATTACTGCAGAAAGGAGGGGCGTAACTAAGGCAAAAATCACCTGGCAAAATCACCAATTAGTAACCCCCTCTCGGCACACACAAATAATTAGTAACCTACTCTCGGGAACCTGTGAGAGCCAGCTGGATCCCACCTCTGGTTGTTTGGCAGTGGAACGTGCTGCCTCGGAGTGTGGTGGAGTTTCCTTCTTTGGAGGTTTTTAAACAGAGGCTGGATGGCCATCTGTTGGGAGTGATTGGGTCTTCCTGCATGGCAGGAGGTTGGACTAGATGGCCCTGGTGGTCTCTTCCAACACTATGACTCTACTTATTTTCCTATGAAACAAACTTCTTTTGCTGATTTAACGTAACATGCATAATGCACAACTTAATTGGAATATAAAACAGTGCTATGTGGCTTATCTTGGAGATTTAAAATGTATTTGGTTTCCATAAACTGCAGGTTTACCCAGAACTTGAGAAGAGTGGCAAGCCGCTGCACCCTATGCCACCTCAAACTCTCATACAGTCACAATGAGTGGGAGAACCAACATATTGAGTTTATCATATTGAGTTTATCATATTGAGGGTACAATGAGCACGCTAGATATTTCAGTGCTCCCCAATCTTTTCAATGGAATGAATGAAATGCTTTTTAAAGACCAGACTCCCCCCCCCCCCACCCATTGTACTTGGTATAAAATAGAAAATATTTCGTAGGCTGTTTTTCCCAGAGCTCCCCCCAATTTCTGAGTTTTTCTGTTCAAACCTCATGTTTCCCCCCAATTTTCCCCAGGCTTCCACATCTCTGGAGCACATGACCTCCAGACCCCCAGTCCACAAACGTGGTCCTCCGCAGCCAGTCCTTTCGCTCAACATCCGCCTGCCTCTCCTCATAGTCCCGTGTCCTTCCCACACATCAGTTGTCCCTAAACATTCAGGACCTAAATTTCCACATTTTAAATGCCCCTCTGATTCTTTCTTTCTTTCTTTCTTTCTTTCTTTCTTTCTTTCTTTCTTTCTGTCTGTCTGTCTGTCTGTCTGTCTCCATCCATCCATCCAGTCTGTCTGTGTGTCTCTATCTATCCTATCTAATCTGTCTGTCTGTCTCTCTATCTATCTATCCTATCTAATCTGTCTGTCTGTCTATCTATTTATTTATTTAACTTAATATACCGCCCCATCCCCGAAGGGCTCTGGGCGGTGTACAACATAAAAACCATACATAAAATCATCATATAGAGCTTCCATGAATATAACAAAAACAGCAGTTATTCTAAGATGGCATCTCACCTAAACCTAATCCTCCTAAAAAGGAGAGAGAGGCAGTGGGTCCTGATGGTATTAGGACCTATGATCTCAATAATGGGTCCCGATGATATTAGGGACCCATGAACTGGTGGGGGGTGGGGGGGGGCACCATCCTTCGGCCCTGATCCAAAAGTACCTTAGCGGGGTCTGTTATATCTTCTGTTCCGGAAGGGAGGTCATCTCCAGGCGGTGGGTCCTCTCCACCGTGGCTGTTGGCAGAAGATGCCAGTTCTCTCCGCAGCTGAACAAACTGCTCAGTGGTCAGAATGTCCCGGGGCAAGTTATTCTGGACATGTTCTTTGAACCTGCAATGAGGCAAGGGGAGGGGAAAGAAGGGGCAGCCACGTTAGTACACGCTGGATGCGATAACATCATGACCAGAACACCACACAAGCCAGAAATCTCTGAGGGGACCCAGGAGATGCCCCATTCACCTGTCTGAATCTGGCTCAGTGAACAGAACACAGACCCAATGAGCTCGGGTCGGAAGGAGCGGCTATTTTAAGACCAGCAAATGTTCTGCCAAAACAAGCACAAAATTCAGCTCAGCTGCATACTCGACATAGTATTGCCCTTTCAGCTAACAGCTGGCTTAGCTTTCCAGCAACTTTCCCCTCTTTTTACATGGATTAAGAACCAAGCCAGCAGGATCAGACCAGAGTCCATCTAGTCCAGCTCTCTGCTACTCGCAGTGGCCCACCAGGTGCCTTTGGGAGCTCACATGCAGGATGTGAAAGCAAAGGCCTTCTGCGGATGTTGCTCCCGAGCACCTGGTCTGCTAAGGCATTTGCAATCTCAGATCAAGGAGGATCAAGATTGGTAGCCATAGATCGACTTCTCCTCCATACATCTGTTCAAGCCCCTTTTAAAGCTATCCAGGTTAGTGGCCATCACCACCTCCTGTGGCAGCATATTTCACACACCAATCACGCGTTGCGTGAAGAAGTGTTTCCTTTCATTAGTCCTAATTCTTCCCCCCAGCATTTTCAATGGATGCCCCCTGGTTCTAGTATTGTGAGAAAGAGAGAAAAATTTCTCTCTGTCAACATTTTCTACCCCATGCATCATTTTATAGACTTCAATCATATCCCCCGTCAGACGTCTCCTCTCCAAACTAGAGAGTCCCAAACGCTGCAGCCTCTCCTCATTCCCTTGATCCTTTCCACAATCACTGTTCTCATCTGTCAGAAACAACAAAAATTGACCATGACAGTTTTTTTACCTTGAGGAGCATTTCCAAAGCTTTGTTTGGACTGGGACCCATGCTCAACTTCCGCCTTGACTGCAGCACCTTTCTACTCAGCAGAGAAATTAGCAAGGTTTCACCAGAGTTAAACCCCAAGTGACCTAGAAGCGCGTAAAGCATCTTTACCTATGGTATCAAGATCCACGGCCTGAGCTTTAACTCAACAACTTTCTGTCAGCTCTCTGCACATGCACATGTGAGCACTTGAGCTTAAAGTGCTTCCTCCAAGGTTGTTATAAAATAAAGGAAACTTACCCAAGGGAACAGCAATGATTGCACACTGGGCAAACAGCACAAGTGTTTTAGAAAGGAAATACCAGCCTGGCAAAAATGACAACCTGTCTGTTCCCACAGAAATAATAAAACACAAGAGCAGCCCTATGACACAACACAGTAAGGGAGGTTGTAGGATTTGGTCCCTTGGAGGAGTCCCAAAGAGGGCAAGCGAAGTTTCTGGAATTGGTTCTGGTGGGTTTTCCGGGCTGTGTGGCCGTGGTCTGGTGGATCTTGTTCTGTGGTGGTCTGATCCAGCAGGCTAGTTCTCATGTTCTTAATGTTTTGCCTGCATCTGTGGCTGGCATCTTCAGAGGTGTATCACAGAGGGAAGTCTGTTACACACTGTTACACACTGTGAAGATGCCAGCCACAGATGCAGAAAAAACGTTCGGAACAAGATCCACCAGACCTCAGCCACACAGCCCGGAAAACCCACCACAACCAGTTGAATCTGGCCATGAAAGCCTTCGACAATACAATTTCTGGAATGTTTAAGGCACAGGATTTGGGACAGGCCCCCTTTCCCTTGTGGTGACAAACCTACCTTCATCAAGAGGTAACTGCACACAATGTCAGGGATTCCCTGACATTTTCATTCATGAATAACCGAACATAAGCAGGTACTGAATACAACTGAGTATTGTTTTCAAAGCCAACGAATGCTTGAGGCGCACTGATTTCTCAGGTCTTCCTGCCGGGAGGGCAACCCTTTCACGAGGAGCTGCATTTAGTACAGCCACATGAAATGTGGTGGAGAGGAGAGGCAGTCAAATAGTGCTCGTCTTGTTCCTCTTACCTTTGGAAGTGATGGCTGTACAGCTGCGTTGGAATCCCCAGAATGCGTTCAAAGACGGCTGTGACAGCCTTCAGGTTACCTTGTTCGTTTTCCCAGTTGACATAAATTTCCCAGAGTTTATCAGAGCGGAAATCTGTCCCTGCGGCCAACACGGCATGCTCGTAGGTCCTGGGGCATAAATGATAAGAACATAAGAACAAGCCAGCTGGATCAGACCAGAGTCCATCTAGTCCAGCTCTCTGCTACTCGCAGTGGCCCACCAGGTGCCTTTGGCAGCTCATGTGCAGGAGGTGAAAGCAATGGCCTTCTGCGGCTGTTGCTCCCGAGCACCTGGACTGTTTGCAATCTCAGATCAAAGAGGATCAAGATTGGTAGCCATAAATCGACTTCTCCTCCATAAATCTGTCCAAGCCCCTTTTAAAGCTATCCAGGTTAGTGGCCATCACCACCTCCTGTGGCAGCATATTCCAAACACCAATCACACGTTGCGTGAAGAAGTGTTTCCTTTTATTAGTCCTAATTCTTCCCCCCAGTATTTTCAATGAATGCCCCCCTGGTTCTAGTATTGTAAATTTAGTATTGTAAATTTAGTATTGTAAATCCTAAATGATTTAGGATATCATGGAAAACAGTCCAAAGTACAGAACCCAGCCCAGCAGCAACTCCTCTTCCTGTTATCTCTCAATGAAGATGCTCTGAAGTCACATCACCCACCAGGATGTTTTGCACCTTTTCAAACAGTATCCACAGGTTTTACTGGCACAAGCTAGGAATGAGTCTGGTATCACTTCAGACACCAACAAGAGTTTGGGGGTGTCACATGCTGTTCATGTAAAGAAGTGGATGGTACCTTTTATCATATGTGGTGGATGTGCTAAAAGACCAAAAAAAATGGAAACAAATACACCTTGGCATTTGTAACATTTTGAAAATTAAATACACTATGGGAGCTAAGGGGATAGGGAGAGTGGGAGGTATTCTAATGTGATTTTTATTGTTGTTTAAATGGTAGTATTTTATTCATGATGTTTTTAATTGTGGTTTTTATTGTTTTTAATCTGTGTAAGGCACCTAGAGATGCTAGTATGAGGCGGGGCACAAACATTATAAATAAATAAACAAACAGTACCCTGTTGAGCGTTTTTCCCCAAAAAAATTCCAACCAAATTGTTAAGATATACGTTAACAGTGGCCAGAGTGATGTTTGCAGCAACATGGAAAGTGGGACAAGCATCCATCCCAGGAAGACGGGGAAAATAAATTAACTGAATATGTGGCGATAGCAAAATTAATGAACTATGTGAACAAAAGAGCAATTAAAGAATTTCAAGATAACAGGAAAGCATATTATTTATTTCTAAATAAGGAGTCAAGAGGGATATATAATATCTCTGAATTACTGCAGTGAAAATGTGTTGAAACCGGGGAGGGGGTGGGCAGAGAGAAAGATGACTGTAACAGATTAATTCAATTCAATATTTGGGGAGTATTTTAGCAATGAATAATGATCGCTACTGCAAGCTTCTTTCTTATCTATTCTCTTTCATTACCAAGTTATAATATTATATTGTTTAACATCAGTGTTGGGCTTATTAAGTATTATGTAGAGCAGTGATTCCCAACCAGGGTTCTGTGGTACCCTGGGGTGCCGTGAGCATGTCCCAGGGGTACCACGGCAACACTACCGCCCCCCCCCCTCACTTTTGTGGTGTCTCCCGCCGGGGCGCCAGCAAGGACATGGAGCTGACCCAGGAGGCAGGGCTTGCCGCAAGGTCAGCAGCCAATCCCCCCCCCCACCCAATGCTTCCCTTCACCCTGGGAGTGGAAGGTGGGGGGTGGGGGTGGCAAGCAGGGGCACTGGGAGGGGAAGGTAGGGAGATGGCAGGGGTACCGTGAGATATGAAGAGTGACGTCAAGGGTACCGTGATGTCAAAAAGGTTGGGAAACACTGATGTAGAGTATTTTATTATTGCTGTCAAGAAAATTAAAATATTCACGATGCAGTGCTCGTTATATTATCACTTGCTGTTCGTAACTGCTATCACTTATCATTCACTATATTACTGTTTAACATACTGAACGTATTTTTCTCTTGGTCTCGGAATGTAATTGGAACGGCTGCTAACTTTTTTTTCCTCTTCTCTTCTATTCCGTTTCTATGTATTAATTTTTTAAAAAGAAGAAAAGCCTTGTTGGTCTGCAATGTGCTGCTGAACTTAAATCCCTGCAGAAGGGCACAGCTCTCTTCCCAGAGACTGAGGATATCTGAACTCATCTAAACACACGAAGCGGCTCTTTTCCACTCAGACTGGCAGCAGATCTCCAGGGGGTCTTTCACACCACCTAGTTCCTGCCCCTGTCCACTGGAGATGTCCGGGATAGAACCAGTGACCTCCTGCACACCAAGCAGAGACTCTCCCACTGAGTTACGCCTCCCTCAGGTGCCACATTATGTTGCCAATTTTTTTAAAAAATGGCCTGGATCCTACAGAGCGTGGGCAATGCTGTCGTTCTTATATTCATCCTTCAGCAGCCCCCCAAGGTCATCCAAATACTGATGATACAAGATGTGGAGTTTGCAGACAAGAACCTGGAAAAGTCGCCCATCCCTTTCCCTTCCGTCAGCCAAAAAGCCTGAGGCGCAGCTCCTTAACCCACACCGCCACCCTTCCCCCACCCTCCAGGGTGTGCGGTTTTGTGCACCGACATCGGCAGTGTCGAGTCCTTCTGGGGGTAAGGAAAGGGACAGAAGAAGAGAACCAAGAAAATTTTTTAAAAGTAAATATGAAGTGCACTCCTGAACTACACTTGTTAGGAATGTGTGACAATAGGCAAACAACCGAAAATAGAACACTATTTCAATACTTATCAGCAGCGGCTAGGATTATGCTAGCCAGATATTGGCGTCAACAGACAATTCCCTCGATATTAGAGTGGCAACATAAAGTAATGGACTTAGTCAAAACAGCAAGACTATCAGGATACGAAAACTTGGAGACTAATGGAAAATTTAAGAATTTACGGTTATTATCGATTAAACATATTGAAGAGAAGTTAAAACAAAAAGATGTGATCTTAGATATAATTTAAGAAGTATAAGAAATAATAGAAATATAAAACATATAAGATTATCAGATTAAAGAAATAAATGTTGTTTAACTTGGTATGTAATTGCGGAAGCTTATTAATGTTATGTTACATTGAAAATGCAACAATATAGTAATGTTATAATAGATTAAGAGGTTGTAAATAGATCATGAAAGTATATTGATTGTATATGTGTACACTTATTACTGCAAATACAATAAAGTTTTTTAAAAAAGAAAAGAAAAGAAAGAAGAGAACCAGGCCTGCACACATCCTCACACAAACTGCACCAGATCCAAGTCAACAGTCCTTGTAAAATAAAAAAATGTTAGTGACAAATCAGAAAAGGCCAAAGAACATAAAAATACTTAATTTAAAAACAGGACTGAACAGGAAGCTCCAGCAGAGGAGGCCCCTTACAAGCGGTTGCTTCCTTCCTTGTCATTTCACCCTCAGTTCCACCCCAAAGAAATGGCCACACCCACTGTTTGTTCTTCTATCATTCGGCACAGGTATACGAGAGTACAACGGAGGTATACGAGAGGTCTATCGGAATACGATGCATGCTTTCCTCTTGGAATTTGCTAAGTTTAACTTTTTGCAGCATTGTCAAGTGGCAAATCAACCAACACTGGCCAACTATCAACTGCACCTGCTGGGCACAAATTACTTCTTCCCTCTCTATGCCAAATTCTTGCAGGGGAGGGGACAAGAACATCCCAGGATAGCTTTCCCTTCCAATCTGTATCCTGAAGCAGTCAATGTTTGTATTCAGAGTAGGACCACCTTTGTTTTCTACCTCACCAACACAACAGGCAACTGAAGCTGATATAGCTCAACTGCTGCAGTCACCATCCACGCATCTGAAAAATCAAAATGTTCCACAGTATGGATACATTTTGAACTTGCCCATTTTCGAACCCATTAATTTTCATTTAACATTGGAACAGGAATTCTTATGTCTTTTTAGCACATTGTTGATCACTTTTCAACCACAACTGGTCCTCTAGGCCATAGGCGTCAAACTCAGGCTCTCCAGGTATTCATAGACTATGATTTTCATCAGCCCATGCCAGCAGGTCCAGTTGGCCATGCTAGCAGGGGCTGCTGGGAATTGTAGTCCATGAACATCTGGAGTGCCAAAGGTTCGCCACCATGGTTCTAGGGCTAGGCAGTTGAAAACATAATAGAAAAAGTATCAGGTTAGGAACCTGTAAGAGGTGTCATTTCCCAAACTATTTTCTACACTTAAGATTTCCAAATGAATGAAAAAGTATCAGTCCTCCTACAATGGTTGGCAACACATAATTTAAGAAAAGTTATCTCATGGACGAGTGGGGAAAGATTAGCTATATCAGTGATGGGGAACCTTTTCGAGACCGAGTGCCCAAATGGCAACCCAAAACCCACTTATTTATCGCAAAGTGCCAATGTGGCAATTTAACCTGAATACTGAGGTTTTAGTTTAGAAAAAAACGGCTGGCTCCAAGGTGCGCGTTACTCAGGAGTAAGCTTGGTGGTAGTCGGTGGCTTTGCTTTGAAGCAACCGTGCAACTCTTCCAACAGGTGAATCACAACCCTAGGAGGGTTTACTCAGAAGCAAGCCCCATTGCCAGCAACCAAGCTTACTCCCTGGTAAAGGATCACGCTTTAGTTCTTCACATGAAAATCAGTGGGGTTTAACAGCGCTTAACAGGGTTACCTACACTGCTTCCCCAAAACTAGGTCTTAGGTTTAATGCTAATAATCGAGCCCAGCGGCCCAAGCCAGCCTAGATGTGTATGTGGGGAGAGGTGACTCTGTGCGTGCCCACAGAGAGGGCTCTGAGTGCCACCTCTGGCATCCGTGCCATAGGTTCGCCACCACTGAGCTATATGAAGCCTGCAGTGAAACATAAAACGCAATTGACTGGACCCAGATTATCAATCAACCAAACACATTTCACAGCTGAACAACCTACTTGTACCTAGTGAAGAGCTCACACAATACACATCCTTCTCATTAACTCCAGCAAGAAGCAATAATGGCTGCCCCACTTGGACTCCCCTCTGATGAAAAGACTGGAATTTCTATAGACAAGCTGCAAAAGATCTCCACTGTGGTGCCTGAGATTTCCCACTGTGAATTACTACTATATATTGCATGTATTTTATAGTATTTTAAACACACCGCACGTACACATGTATTCTTCCTCTTGGCTGCTCTAAACAACAGTTTCTCTGTTTCCCAAAATGGGAAGAGAAGCTGAGAGGGGACTAGTTAAGACCGTATCCAGTGAGAGGAAACAACCTACCAGGGTCCAAATTCTGGCCACTCGGCCCAAAGCTGCCTGCTCCTGTCTAGCTAAGGACTTCTTCGTGTGATTGTGCCAGGCGCACAACAGAACAACACATCCCATTTGCATCCCCCCGGGCTAAGATGCCAATTTCCTGCCCCCAAGCAATTCTCCGTTGCTTTAATCAAGCTGATCGCATTTTGCATGGCAGCTCTGCATCCTGAGGTCCTCCTTTGCAGCACCCCTCCCAGCTGTTGCCTGGGATATGAGGACTCAAGAGAGCCAGCATGGCGCAGTGGTTTAGAGTAGGAACACTGCAATCTGGAGTACCGGGTTTGATTCCCCGCTCTGCCACTTGAGGATTATCTGGTGAACCAGATTAGCTTGTGCACTCCAACACATGCCAGCTGGGTGACTTTGGGCTAGTAGTCACAGTTCTTCAGAGCTCTCTCAGCCCCACCCACCTCACAGGGTGTCTGTTGTGGGGGGGGGAAGGGAAAGGAGATTGTAAGCCCCTTTAAGTTTCCTTACAGGACAGAAAGGGAGGATATAAATCCAAACTCTTAAGAACATAAGAACATAAGAGAGAGCCTGCTGGATCAGACCAGAGTCCATCTAGTCCAGCACTCTGCTACTCGTAGTGGCCCACCAGGTGCCTTTGGGAGCTCACATGCAGGAGGTGAAAGCAAGGGCCTTCTGCTGCTGCTGCTGCTCCAGAGCACCTGGTCTGCTAAGGCATTTGCAATCTCAGATCAAGGAGGATCAAGATTGGTAGCCATAGATCAGGGGTAGATCAGTGGCCATGCTGGCAGGGGCTGATGGGAATTGTAGTTCCTGAACATCTGGAGAGCCGCAGGTTCCCTACCCCTGCCATAGATCGACTTCTCCTCCATAAATCTGTCCAGGTCCCTTTTAAAGCTATCCAGGTTAGTGGCCATCACCACCTCCTGTGGCAGCAGATTCCAAACACCAATCACACGTTGTGTGAAGAAGTGTTTCCTTTTATTAGTCCTAATTCTTCCCCCAGCATTTTCAATGGATGCCCCTTGGTTCTTCTTCTTCTTCCATTCCCTGATGAAAGGAGCATTGACATACCCCCCAGAAGTCTTGCTGTTCGATAAAGTGCTACTGGACTCAAATCGAGCCCTCAACAGAACTAAATCCAACTGAGCATCTGGGAGCCACCAGTTACTTACCCTCGAATGGTCCCAACAGTTTCAGGGTCACTGGTATCCAGAGTCTCCTTGAGGAAGTTGATGTAATGGATCCAGAGATCAACGCTAAGAGGTATAGCCTGGAGCCCCCTCCGGTACACCTACAAAGAGAAGACCAACAAGCTGTCCTCCGGGTAGTCACTCGGGTCCTAAGAGAGCGGCAACACTGTGTTATCCGGTGAACCTTAAGAAATACTAATGTACTGGAATTTTGTTGAAATAATCTACCATTACCAGTTGGGTGGAGGTTGGCTAGAACATGGCAATGTTCTGATCTCCACGTGCGGAGTCTTGATCTTCAAGGCGCAGCTGGGTCCCTGCGTCTGACCAGGCTGTGTGGGCAGGCTTTGGGGTACAGACCACAGGGCACAGACCCTTTAGAGCACCAATGACAGCGTCTGACCAAAAATGCAATAAGACGTAGCGATTGTGACCAGCAAACCAACCACAGTGTTTGAATTTGAGAAATAATAAAATGTATAACGTGACAGAAAAGCGCCCTGCCCTACTTGTTAAGCTGCAGTGTAATGCAGACGCTTGCACTGCAAAGCTTGACAAACTGTGGTAGAGGGTTAACGCACCTGCCAACAAAGAGAGAAGATATTAGCTCCAAGCGCAAACAGAGAGCCCTGTGCGGCTGGCCAAAAGTGGCAGGGAGTACCAGGAGTGGGCTGGTCAACATTTGGCTCGCGGGACCCAAGAACAACAGCGGCAGGTACGTACCTCATCCGACTGCTTTATGTTGCCGTGCCGCTTCTCAAGGTCCGCATATTTTTTCCAATAACCGTAGCAATACGGGTAGTGTGTGAAAAAACTGTCAAAAGCTTTCCTGGCAGCCAGCAAGTGGTTCTACGAGAAAAAGACAACCTGATTTCAGCACGTTTAGACGGCACAAAGAGCTCTCGAAAGAACAGCCGACGTCTGCTTTGCCCTACCTTGGAAACTGTCTACAGCAGGGATGTCAAACATGAGGTCCGGAGACTGCACCCGGCCATTTGAGGAGGCTTATCAAGCCCACGAACCAGCTGAGGCAACACCCCTGAGGGCAGGGGGTTGCCTCAGCTGGGTTGCAGGCCTGATAAGCCCACACAAAGAAGCCACCCCCCCCCTGCAAATTTGCCAATCCAAGGCCCCTCCAATGCCAGTTTGGGACCAGCCAAGGCAGCCCCCTCCCCTGCCTCAGGCCTGGCCCGACTAAGTCACATTTATAACATATCCAGTCCTTGTAGCAAATGATTTTGATGCCCCGGACTAGAGGACTTCCACTGCAAGGGAGGGATCTCACTGATGATTACAGCTCTCCGTCCAAGGCCCAGTTTATGATGCTCCCCTCCAAAATTCTTGTCTGGACCAGTAATCCACAACAAACCCTACTCAAAGAGAAGAGCAATGAACCTCTCATACTGCACTGGATGAGGGCTGGGCAACACACGCACAGCCTACTTCTTTTTTGCCCCACATTCTAACAGCAAAGCTTTGGATTTTTTTAAGAAGAAGAAGAAGAGTTTGGATTTATATCCCCCCTTTCTCTCCTGTAGGAGACTCAAAGGGGCTTACAATCTCCTTGCCCTTCCCCCCTCACAACAAACACCCTGTGAGGTAAGTGGGGCTGAGAGAGCTCCGAAGAACTGTGACTAGCCCAAGGTCACCCAGCTGGCGTGTGTGGGAGTGCACAGGCTAATCTGAATTCCCCAGATAAGCCTCCACAGCTCAGGCGGCAGAGCGGGGAATCAAACCCGGTTCCTCCAGATTAGATACACGAGCTCTTAACCGCCTACGCCACTGCTGCTCCTAAGGCAGAAAAACTGGGATATAAAGAATCAGGGATTTCCATTCCTATTTGTATCTGATGGAGCTTTGATTCTTGAAAGCAGATGCTGCAAAATCTTGAGGATCTCTAAGGTGCACCTGGATTCCAGTCAAGCTGTTTTACAGCAGACCAATACAGCTACCCTCTGAAATAATCATAGTATTGACACAACCAGTAGTATTCTGAATTTTGGACATAACTTGTAGCTGCCTGGAGCCAAACTGCCCCCCTGCCTCCCCTGCTAACCTGAATAAACCCAGGCCAGAAGCTACCTGCAGACACAAGGCAACTCTGCTTTAAAACTTCTGAAGTTGCTCACATAAACAATGTTCACTGCTGCTTTTGTAGTGAAGTTAAACACAGCTATCTTCAGGAGTTGGAAAACATCCAGCCACCAGGATGTTTAATCTCTTCTGCGCTATGGTCGATTCAGCACATTTACCGTCATCTTTTCTACCCAAATTTGGGTCAACAGCAGACTTGCAGTCTTAAATTCTAAATGACCTTCACAAAACTCCAAGAACATTAAAAATAACGGGGTCGTCACTTAAAGCCAAATACCAGAAGAACACATAAAAGAGAAAAAATGAAGTTTGCCAAAGACTGGTGAAAACTCATCACCAACCCCCTGCTAATGCCTTTTAGAGCCCTATCTAGCCAAGAATGATTTGGATAAAGAGGCAACGGAGCAAGTTGATGGCACCGCCCATCAGGGAAAGAGTTAATGCTGAAACAACCTGCATGCAGTTCAACAGAAGAAGAATTTGGATATATACCCCTCCCCCTTTCTCTCCTGTAAGGAAGAAGAAGAGAAGAAGAGTTTGGATTTATATCCCCCTTTCTCTCCTGCAGGAGACTCAAAGGGGTTTACAATCTCCTTGCCCTTCCCCCCTCACAACAAACACCCTGTGAGGTGGGTGGGGCTGAGAGAGCTCCGAGAAGCTGTGACTAGCCCAAGGTCACCCAGCTGGCGTGTGTGGGAGTGCACAGGCTAGTCTGAATTCCCCAGATCAGCCTCCACAGCTCAGGCGGCAGAGCAGGGAATCAAACCTGGTTCCTCCAGATTAGAATGCACCTGCTCTTAACCTCCTATGCCACTGCTGCTTACAAACTCCTTTCCCAATAAGAGACGCTTTGTGGGTTGGTGGGGCTGAGACAGTGATCAGCCCAAAGTCACCCAGCAGGCTTCATGCAGAGGAGTGGGCAAACAAGCCTAGTTCATCAGCTAAGAGTCTGCCACTCAAGTGAGGAGCGAGGAAGCAAAGCCAGATCTCCAGATCAGAGTCCACCACTCATAACCACTACACCACCACGCTGGTTCTCCAGGAAAAAGACCAAGGTGAAGCTACAAGCCTGCAGGTCCTAAACAAGTCCCAGAGCAAGCCGGCCTCACCAGAACATGTTTCTCTGGCAATGAGAGTGAGACCTTCATCTTCAGACAAAATCTGAAGAGTTCACAGGCAGCCATCGACTGAAAATATACAGCTGAAGTCATGGAAAGTATGCCTCCCCCCAATATTTATTTATTTTTTAGACATTTATACTCTGCTTTTCTCCCAATGGGGACCCAAAGCAGCTTCTAGAATTTGCAGGAGTGCGAAAACACAAAAACACGGCTGGTTCACCAGATAAGCCTCTGCCACTCAGGTGGAGGAGTGGGGAATCAAACCCAGTTCTCCAGATTAGAATTTCATCCTCACAGCCACCACCGGGCAGATCAGGCTCAAAAAGAAAAGCTGGTCCAAAGTCATGCAATGAATTTCCACAGCAGAGTGGGGATTTAACCTTGGGCCTCCCAGATCCCAGTCTAATACCTTGAACATGACAATACCTGGGTTCAACCTCTAGGGGAAAAAGAACTTTTAAAAAAACATTTAAATCCAGGAGCACACAACATCCAGGTTTTCTACAAGTACCATTTGTGCTAATGATGACAAAAGAATGAAATAAATAACATCTTTAAAACAGTGGAGAGATATTAATCACCTTCCAACAAGGACAGTAAGTATAATTTTTTTCTAAGTAGACTCCACAATATACCAAGGGACTGAACACAAATGTCAGAATCCCACTGTGACCATGCCTCTTAATACAACACAAGCCTTTATTGGCATATAAAACAGGACAAAATTTTAAAACAAAACAAGGTTAAGAAATGCAGTTAAAACTACTAATTTCCAGTATAAAATTTGCAACAGTTTCACAAAAGAGCACATCAGAGCTGTTCAGGAGAGTGGTAACACTCATACCACTGAGAACATTGCAAGAAAATGGAATTCATGTATTTCATGCGTATCTTATTGTATTTAGGGCATAGAAACAAGGAATGGTCAAGTGTTTCAACCGTAGTCCTATCACATGAACAAACTCTTTTAGAACGTTCCATATTCTTAAATCTTCCCTCCAGCAGAGCTGATGGCAGCACATTACATCTTGCAGTAGCCAAGGCTCTCCTCTGGGTGGGATTAATCAGCAGACGAAGATATGCTGCCATAACTCCACGTTCGCATTGACCATGCCTCTTAAAATCTACTTCAGGGTGTTTGATGCCTGCTCCCAACTGTCTGCGATGACCTGGGCGGCTGGTGAAACACACCAAGCATGAGCAGAAAGGAAGTTCGCAACGGAGAAAGCTCGCTCCTCTGTGTCCGTGGACTCATCCTAGCCTACTCTGGTGCGCCTGAGTTGTCAGGGGAATGCTGCAACAGCATTCTTTTAACGTTGTGCAGACCACAGTTCAACCAGCGGCCTCTCAAGTTGCAGCACTCACAGCCCTGGCAACCCCAAAATAAAATCTGGCCCACATTGCTGCTATCTCCCTCCACCCTCCCCCTTCACACAGTGCAGACTTCCTGAAAAAGGATTGGCATGGGAGAAGGACAGGAAGAGGCAGGACACGTCCGTCCTCAGTGGCAGCTACTGTTTCTGGAAGACCTGTGTCAAACTAGCAGCCACCTAGGATTTATAATATGCAGAGAGCGGCCTACTTATTGCACTTTTGACGTGTCAATTTAGATCAGCAAGCACACCCAGAGATGAGAGACTTTCCCTGTCTTGGCTTCCAATAACAAAGTTTCTTCCTCTCCTGATCCCCGCCCCCCAAAACTGAACTAAAGCACCTTCAAAATTGTTATCTGAGCAAGCAGTTCAAGGGAGGTGATGAGCAGAAATTTTAATGGTAATCAAAATGCAGCAGTCTGTATTTTAAAAGGACGGAGGTGTGTTAACAAAATTGGCAGTCCCTGTGGGGAAAAAAAGGGACAGAATCACAAGATCGAGATTAATATACCAAAGGAGTCGATCCGGACCCACCTCTTGCTCTACATACTGCAGGAGATAGACCCAGCCTGTGAAATCCTGCGGGTTTGTCTCAACGACTTTCCAGAACTTCTCAAACTCAGGAGGGAATGAAGGCTCAACAGGACTAGCAGTCGCTGTGGCCTCTTCTTCTGCCATTTCGCTGTCCTGGGGCTCCTCTTCCTGGGGAGGGGTGCCAGGAGAGTTCTCCGGGGACTGCTCCATCTCCGTGACGCTCATAATTTCTGTGCTGAAGTCAGCAAGCTGCTCGGGCTCTGCTTCGGAGGCCTTGCCCATGGCCTCGCTCTTCTCGGGGCTCTTGTCCTCTTTGGGATCCTCACTCTGCATAGCGGCTGGATGAGAGGTCTGTCTTCTGGTTAGACAATAGCCTGTGGAAGTAGAAGGTCATCGTTAACTGCCAGGTTGGGATTCCCAGCACAAGGGCATCTGACCACAAGGACTCAGCAGGGGACGCAGGAGGCTAAAGAGCTTGGGAATGGATGAAAGGCGTTGCCCTGAGATGTGAAACTAAACAACTGTCCTGCAACTAACCTGATCTGGTGAATGAGGGGAGACTGTGAACAGTAAACATCTGTCATTCCTAGCCTTCTGACAGAGATGGCATTTGGACAAAACAAGAAGAAGTCGACTTTGGATTTGTACCCCATTTTTCTCTCTTGTATCTCATTGTGGGGGTCTATTAGAGACCCCCCAAGCCAGACAGAAGAGTTGGATGATGCTTTCTAGGAACAGATGACAAAGCATTCACAAAGGAGAGAAGTAGTAGTAATGGGATATTTCAATTATCCAGATATTTGTTGGGAGTCAAACTTTTCCATGACAATCAGGTACAACCAATTCCTCACTTGCCTTGCAGACCATTTCATGGTCCAGAAGGTGGAAAAAGCAACAAGGGGAATGGCTATTTTAGATCTGCGTCTAACCAGTAATGATGACCTGGTTAATGGGGTGGAAGTGATAGGATCCTTAGGTGGGAGTGATCACGTTCTCCTGGAGTTTGTTATACAGTAGAAAGGGAATGCTAAGCGTAGTCAGACATGCATCCTAGACTTTCAAGAAAGCAGACTTCAGTAAGATTAGAATCTACTGGGTGTGATCCCATGGTTAAGAATACTAAGAGCAGGGAATGCATGATGGATGGGAGGGTCTTAAAAGTGAAATCTTGAAGGCACAGTTTGAAACAGTTCCAATGAGGAAGAAAAATGGGAGTGTCTATGGAAGACAGGATGGCTGTCTGAAGAACTTTCAACTGAGCTGAGATTTAAAAGGGACCTGTACAAGAAATGGAAAAGGGGGGAAATCACCAAAGAGGAATTCAAACAAACAGCCAGGATGTGTAGGGAGAACGTCAGAAAAGCTAAATCTCGGAATGAGCTCAGGCTTGCTAGAGAGGTTAAAAACAACTAAAAATACAAATTGGAACCTACCATGAACTGTTCTCTTTGATATACAGGGCAACACCCAGTATATTTCAATTATCATTTTACCATCTTGGCTAGGAGGCGTCCAGCATTAGCATGCAGACATTGATAACACATTCCTTGTGATCTTTATGCATCACATCGTTAATTCCCCTGATTAAAGATTAAAAGTTGACTTAAGTTTCTCACTAAACTGCTTCAAAGCAGGAAAAGACCATATCCAACTGCAATGAGATGTTTATATACTTATTAAGTATTTCACTGTGTGTGGAACTTTTTTGCCTGTCGTAAACATATCTAAGTTGTTTGCACAACCGTGATCAGTGGATTCTTTAAATCTGCATGCTAGGAAATTTATCATAGTGAAATACTTAACAAAGTCTTCAAAAGGATTTAATATATTCCAAACAATAACATATTTCATAGGAGTTCTGCAGCACTCTGCAGAATTATCTGTTTTCCATTATAATAAATGAAGAAAATATTTTGATCATTTTAAAATTATCTATTCAGTAATCAAGCATTAGTACCAGTAAATGTATCTATTAACATCTTGCTAAACCTATTGAAAATCCTTCCCTTATGTCTGAACAGTCAGCCTGTTATGTCAAAGAAGGTGATTTCAAACGTTTATTACCCTGAACTATTCTGATCTTACCATTTAATCAGGTAAGCAATACCTTATGGTCTAGAGAAACCAAAAATCAGCATAGGTTAATAAATCTCCTTAATATTTTCTCCTTTCAATTTAATTTATTTTTATTTTACTTACTATCTTGCCCTTTCCCGGCCAAGCTGAGAGCAGCTAACAATATTCAAGCAGCAACATATATATATTTATTTCACTTAAATAAGACTTGCTTTTCCACCCTTTCCCAGCCTAGGCCAGGAAATGACACATCACTATAATAATATACGTAGCAATGAAACCATCTATAGACCACATTTAAAAAAAATAACCATAACGGCTCAGGAATAATCAGCTGGAGTTCTTGTGGAAATCTATGGTGCCAATAAGGATGCCATTTAATTTCTGTTGCCAATTAAAATAATACATTTCATTGATAATCTGATACTGATATTGTTACTTATACTATTGTTGTGCGCCGCCCTGAGCCCTTCGGGGGAGGGCAGAATATAAATTGAATAAACTAAACTAACTAAACTACGTTATACCAGAGTGAAGGGGGGAGCAGGGGATTGGAAGGGCCCACTGGTGGGACAGCAACCACATTTCTTAAGTGGACAGGCATGAACAGGGGCGCCTAGAAAAGCCTAAGGGTGGTGGTGGGGGGCTGGCTGTCATTTGGAAAACTTTTCTCGGCTAATCGATCTTCATCTCTGAATGTTCAGCTTTCTTATTTCCCCATTTTCAGCCCCTCAAGTGGAATATGCTGCCACAGGAGGTGGTGATGGCCACTCACCTGGATAGCTTTAAAAGGGGCTTGGACAGATTTATGGAGGAGAAGTCGATCTATGGCTACCCATCTTGATCCTCCTTGATCTGAGATTGCAAATGCCTGAGCAGACCAGGTGCTCAGGAGAAGCAGCCGCAGAAGGCCCTTGCTTTCACCTCCTGCAGGTGAGCTCCCAATGGCACCTGGTGGGCCACTGCGAGTAGCAGAGAGCTGGACTAGATGGACTCTGGTCTGATCCAGCAGACTCCTTCTTATGAGTGTGAGGCGGGGGGGGGGGGGGGTCCTGCACGTGAGCTCCCAAAGGCACCTGGTGGGCCACTGCGAGTAGCAGAGAGCTGGACTAGATGGACTCTGGTCTGATCCAGCAGGCTAGTTCTTATGAGTGTGAGGCGGGGGGGGGGGGATTGGCCGAGGACTGACCTCTTGGACGTCGCCCCCCGCCCCGCAATCCGTTGCCTCTTGGAATATGGGGGCTCCCCTGACAGTCTTGTGGGCCTCGAAGGGGCTCTTGGACCCCCCCCCCTCCCGGGAAGACCCACAGAGAAGCAAGAACCGGCGTCAGATCTCCTTCCCCCCAACCCCCCCCCGCCTCCCCCTTCCCTCTCAACCCCCCCTGCAAGAAGCAGCCCCTCGCTCTCGCGGGCTGGGGGGGAGGAGAGACCCCAACTGGAGCCCCGCGAGTGCCCCCCGCCCCCCGCACGCTTGGAGGCATGAAGGGGGCGGGGCGGCTTCCGCTAGACCGGCACTTCCTCCCTCTCCCCCCCCCCGCCGCGTCATACCTCTAAAGGTGGAGCGGGCCGCTTAGATTCTCCCCTCCCCTCCCACCGCGGCAGGGAGTTCCGCAGGGCAGAAGGAGGCGAAAAGAGAAGGCGCCCCTCCTCCCAGGATCGATCCCTCGCCGCGCATGCGCCCTAGAAGGGGAGGGCCGCGCTCTCCCTGAGGGGGGCAGGGCACGTGAGGCCAGATCCCCTC
>NC_059426.1:182514865-182531836 GCF_021028975.2 Sphaerodactylus townsendi
GGACTTTTACTCCCAAAGCCTTTTATTTCTGCGTCTATGGAATTCCTTACACCTTGAACCGAGCCAACTTCGCAGGATTGTTGTTAGGAAAAAATGGGAAGAGGGCCACGCGGGCTGTCCTGAGCTGGGTGGGAGGCGGGGCAAACAGATCCCGCCAGCAGAAAACCGAAACCATCCTGTGGTAGTTCAATCCCTTCATATCCAAGGAAATGTTTCCACCGGAGGCCATACCAATGCCTGTTTTAGAGTGGCGTGCCTCTCTCCCCTCAAAGAGGCGTCGGCTACTTTGATGGGTCCGCTGGGCTGTAGCCTCTTGCATCTGGCTAAAATCCAAGAGAAGCTAAGGCCCGCTGGGGCTAGGGTCCAGCCTTCCCAGAGGGGGCAAGAGGCTGTTGACTAAGGCTTTTTCAACCAAGCATTCGGTCCACTTGAATGGGGAGAACACCAGCGCGTATGTTAAGGCAGGGCTAGCTTTCAAAGCAAAGGAAGGAGGTCTTCCTGCAGCTTTAGGACCGTTGCACGGAGTCATAGATATCTGCTACAACCACTGGTAGAGCAGGAAGGACCATAGAAGAGGAACTTTTTGGGATGTGGGCTTGGATTCCTAGAAAACGTCAGGACAGCACCCTCAGAAAATCAGGGCAAAGCTGGGAGATCTGAGGCAGAGGGTGGCGTGGCCCCGCTGTGGCTGTTTGCTGGCCTCGATTTGGCCCAGCTGAAGAAACATGCCTCAGAAAGTGCGACACATGGATAAAAGCCAATTACTTTAATTACAGTTTTTTTAAAAGGGGTTTTTGTATTACTGTGGTCATTCAGAACCCACATTTTTTTTTAAAAAACACCACCCAAATTTGATCCACGCAACTTCGAGGGATCAGGAATGGCGCCCAGAAAAGCTTGAGGTTCTTAAACTGGAAAAGAGTCTAAAGTGAAGATAATTTAGGGCAACTTGAGGCTGTTATTAACTGATGGTGGCTTGAAATACTACAGCTGTACTGAAAGAATCCTGAGTTAGGTCTAGCTCCCTTCTACAAAGTCCAGCTCCCAAGGTCCCTTCTGGCATCAGAAATGACTATGAAGCCCGTGTAAGTCTGTGCAGAATAACCTTGTTAATCTAACGCATCTCCTGGGCCGTCTGTACCACAGCCCATCTCTCCCCGCCCTTCTGGTACGTAGCTGCTTCCCTGGGTGTCTTTGCTGCGTGCTGTCTGTCCACTCATGAGAACATAAGAACAAGCCAGCTGGATCAGACCAGAGTCCATCTAGTCCAGCTCTCTGCTACTCGCAGTGGCCCACCAGGTGCCTTTGGGAGCTCACGTGCAGGATGTGAAAGCAATGGCCTTCTGCTGCTGCTGCCCCTGAGCACCTGGTCTGCTAAGGCATTTGCAATCTCAGATCAAGGAGGATCAAGTTTGGTAGCCAGAGATCGACTTCTCCTCCATAAATCTGTCCAAGCCCCTTTTAAAGCTATCCAGGTTAGTGGCCATCACCACCTCCTGTGGCAGCATATTCCAAACACCAATCACACGTTGCGTGAAGAAGTGTTTCCTTTTATTAGTCCTATTTCTTCCCCCCAGCATTTTCAATGGATGCCCCCTGGTTCTAGTATTGTGAGAAAGAGAGAAAAATTTATCTCTGTCCACATTTTCTACCCCGTGCATAATTTTATAGACTTCAATCATATCACTTGCTAAAATCCATGCCACAACATTTCAAAATGCCACTCCTGAGGGTCCACCGAGCATTACGGCACACCAAACCCTGTCTTAAAACCCTGCTAAAGTGAAGGAGAGTCTCAAGTGTACAGAAATAAATCCATTTATTTTTTCAGAACATTCTTTGCTTCAAATGAATACAGTACTTGAGGAAGAAGAGAAGAACTGGCACTATTATATCACTGAGAATTGCACAGCAAGGCAGAGAAGTTAAACACCTGTATAAATTTTGGACAGACATAAAATGCAGTCTCGTTTTTCCACGCTGAAAAATATGAAAGCGACGTTCGACACGTTACGTTTCTTAAGACGTGTTTGAAATCTGTAAAAATTATTCGTCTTCTATAAATTTTGGTCAACATGCTTCATTATGACCTGTGAAAAGTTTTACAAGAGGATGCAGCTAATTATGCCCAAGCGTCAAGCGGGTGTGGTTTGCCCACAGCAGGAGAAGTGAAGCTAACACTGCGAAGTCTTGAGGGGGACCGAGTGGGAAAAAAAGACACCTTTGTTCACAAACGTCACACAGAACCCTGCATGTCACACACGTGTCTCGAGAATGTTGTGTTTCCGCGTAAGGCTACATGAGAGGATGAGTCGTAACATGATTTCATGATTAAAACTACTCCTATTTTAGTGTTTCACCTCCGTCAGCATGTTCAGGGCAGGCGTGCCACAAAGTCCACGGAAGAGTGCAAGCGAGCAGGACTGGACTTTGCCTCCCAAGACGTGTGTCGCTGCCCTACTCCGCAGGTTGCTGGGCCAGCACCAAGGAAGAGAAGACGCTACAAGCGCCATACTGATTTTGGTAGAGGTGCGGGACTTGGGCCGGGAACAGCCAAGCCCTCCTCAATTGGTTGTTCAGGACAGTCCGCTTCTGGGTGAACAACACAGGCACTGCAAAGGAAACCCCCCCCCCCCCCACCGAGACCGCTCCGCTCCACCCCACGCAAACCCAGTCTCTGATCCAGCCCCGGCTGGGCGCGCCTCAGGTCGCCTGGTCAAGGAACTCCTCCAAGGTCCGTTTGATGTGCGGGGGCTGGGAGGCAGCCTGCAGGAGCAGATTCTGACCCATTTGTGCAAAAAGCGCTTTTGACAATTTAGCAGTGGCCGTCCGGATGTTGCCGGTGGCTCCAGGCAAGGAGCCGCTGTTGGTCATGTTGCCCAAGAGATGCCACAAAACCACCGGGACTTTCTGCTCCACAGCGTGAGGCTTCCGGGGATACAACTCGACCACCAGCTCTGGAACCAAGAAAAGGACCGGGGAGGGGGGGGGGTGGTGAAGGGGAGAGATCGCACATTGAGAGACCGTACAGTGTTGGACCAGGACTTAGGGAACCCAGAATCAAGGCCCACTTGGTCAGGAATGTGCAATGGGCAACCTTGACCCCTGGACTCTCAGGCTAACCTACCTCACTGGGTTGTTGTTGAGGGGAAGAAGAGGAGTTTGGGTGTATAACCCCCACCACCACCACCACCTTTTCTCTCCTGTAAAGAGGCTCAAGCAGACCTACAAACTCCTTTCCTTTCCCCAACAGACCCCTTGTGAGGTAGGTGGCCCCAGGTCACCCAGCAGGAATCTAGGAGTAGGGAAACCAATCTGCTTCACCAGATAAGAGTCTGCTCCTCATGTGGACTCTAATCTGGAGAACCGTGCATGAGACATAAGGGTGCAATTAACAAGTGTGTTGTTGAGTGGAATCCACCCGTTTTATGTGTTGAGTGGAATCCACCCATTTTAGCATACGTAGGTAGGTGGATGGTTCTTTCTCCCACCCTGGACATACTCCACTTGCTTTACTACCATCAGATCCTCTGAAGATGCCAGCCACAGATGCAGGCAAAACGTCAGGAGAAAACGTTCATAGAACACGGCCATACAACCCAGAAAACCCACAACACCCCAGTGATTTTGGCTGTGAAAGCCTTTGACCGTACTAGCATGGCCAATTGGCCATGCTGACAGAGGCTGATGGGAATTGTAGTTCCTGAACATCTGGAGAGCCGCAGGTTCCCTACCCCTGGTCTAGTGACACCAGTCCCGAGAGTGCAGGGTGGTAGCAGCATTCCACACTGCCCAGCATATGCCCAGAAGGGCAGAGCTTCACAGCACGATCCGGGTGGCCACTGCCTTGGTAAGAAACCTAAGCATACCAACACCCCACAGGATCGCAAAGGAAAGGTCCAATCAGCTTTGAAGCAGAGGGAGATCTGTGGGGCCTGTTTCAGGCTTACCGGCTAGTATCTCAGTGACATCTTGTTTGGCTTTTCCACTCAGGAACTGGGCTTTTGTGCAGAATTGCTGGAGAAGCAGGTAATTGTCTAGATGCAGAGGAAGACAGATCAGAGACCCTCCCAACTCAATAGGTGGCTCTTTCACTGGTTTCAGGATGGAGCAAACGGTTTTGTGATTCTGAGGCCCCCGAAACCACAGGGCTGCTGGACAGACTCTGACATGCCACCCCCACCCCCCGCCCATTTTAACTTCACTCATCACCAAACGCAACTTTTGCTTTTCGTCCGGCTTTTCTTCTTCTGCGTCCACCACCGGTTCTTCAACATCCTGTATTCAACTGCTGGTGAGGACTAGGCTGATTGAAGGAACGACCCATCCCAGCCGCTAATATTCACAGGAGTCCACAGATATGAAGGGGGGGGGGGGGCACACACACACACACACACACCCAGGTCCTTCCAGCAAGCTCATAAGAAAATAAGAACTAGCCTGCTGGATCAGAGTCCATCTAGTCCAGCACTCTGCTACTCACAGTGGCCCACCTGGTGCCTTTGGGAGCTCACATGCAGGAGGTGAAAGCAATGGCCCTCTGCTGCTGCTGCTCCCGAGAACCTGGTCTGCTAAGGCATTTGCAATCTCAGATCAAAGAGGATCAAGATTGGTAGCCATACATCGACTTCTCCTCCATAAATCTGTCCAAGCCCCTTTTAAAGCTATCCAGGTGAGTGGCCATCACCCCCTCCTGTGGCAGCATATTCCAAACACCAATCACACATTGTGTGAAGAAGTGTTTCCTTTTATTAGTCCTAATTCTTCCCCCCAGCATTTTCAGTGCATGCCCCCTGGCTCTAGTATTGTGAGAAAGAGAGGAAAATTTCTCTCTGTCAACATTTTCTACCCCATGCATAATTGTATAGACTTCAATCATATCCCCCCTCAGATGTCTCCTCTCCAAACTAAAGAGTCCCAGACGCTGCAGCCTCTCCTCATAAGGAAGGTGCTCCAACTACCACCCTCAACTACCACCCTCCCCCACCCGAAAAAAAGGTGAGAAAACTGTCCTAATCAACGGGTTAGATCGTGTGAACCTATTCCACTTGAAGCGGATGGAACAAATCCACATTTGCCTAGCCTCCCTGGAAACCTCCCTACAGCTGCTGGTCTGAGGGGTGGGGGTGGGGGAAATGGGGGTTGGAGTTACTTTAATGTTATTTGTATTGTTGTTTTAATTGCTATATTTATTTTACTACCTTGGGAGAGTGGTGGAGTCTTTTTCTTAAAAGGTTTTTAAACCGAGGCTGGGTGGCCATCTGTCAGGAGAGCTTTGATTGCATCTTCCTGTATGGCAAGGGGGTTGGACTCGATGGTTCTTGGAGTCTCTTCCAACTCTATGGCTCATTCCGCACATGCAGAATAATGCACTTTCAAACTGCTTTCAATGCTCTTTGAAGCTGTGCGGAATGGCAAAATCCACTTGCAAACAGTTGTGAAAGTGGTTTGAAAACACATTATTTTGCGTGTGCGGAAGGGGCCTATGATTCTATGATTTATGATGTTTTTATTGGTTTTAACTTGTAGAAGCTGCCCTGAGGCGTTCTGTGAAGGGAGGAACTCCTTCCAACATGGAAACACAAGGAGGAACGGTCTCATCAGATCCTCTCTGCAGAACTACACTTTGGCAAAAACTATTTCAGGAAGTGAGGTGTTGTGGAGTTTATGGGCTGTATGGCCGTGTTCCAGTAGCATTTTCTCCTGAAATTTTGCCTTCAGATGAAGATGCCAGCCGCAGATGCAGGCGAAACATCAGGAGAAAATGCTACTGGAACACGGCCATGCAGCCCGGAAACCCCACAACGCCCCAGTGATTCCAGCAGCGAAAGCCTTCAACAAAACATATTTCAAGAAGCTCAGCCAACAGCTGAGAAAGGCCCCGCCCACCCTTACCTAAATGCTGGCAAAGGGCCTGGATGACGCTGGTGGCCGCGGCGTAGATGCCCGGGTTCTTGGAGTTCAGGTTGTTGTCCACCAAGGCCGGGATGAGCATGTTGATGACCGGGGAGAGCTTCTCTTTCAGCAGGGGGATCAGCTGGCGCATGGTCTCCAGGGCCACCTGGTTGACTTTGCTGTTGGAGTCGTGCAAGCGGGACTTGAAAGCATCAAAGATCTGCACAAAGAGGGCACGCGAGAACTGGCACTCTGTTTCCTCGTGGAGAGGACGTGCTTCAACCGCCCCTGTTTCTACACGGTTATCGTACCCCGTGGCCCACCGTCTGGTTCCAAAGACATTCATTCCAAGGGGCTAAAGGCCCTGCTTTGTGAGAGCCTGGCCCCAAATCCCTGGACAACTCACTGACTTCATTTGCCTCCCTTACAAAACAGGAACATAAGAACGAGCCAGCTGGATCAGACTGGAGCCCATCTAATCCAGCTCTCTGCTACTCGCAGTGGCCCACCAAGTGCCTTTGGGAGCTCACAGGCAGGAGGTGAAAGCAATGGTCTTCTGCTACTGCTCCTGAGCACCTGGTCTGCTAAGGCATTTGCAATCTCAGATCAAAGAGGATCAAGATTGGTAGCCATAAATCGACTTCTCCTCCCTAAATCTGTCCAAGCCCCTTTGAAAGCTATCCAGGTTAGTGGCCATCACCACCTCCTGTGGCAGCATATTCCAAACACCAATCACACGTTGCGTGAAGAAGTGTTTCCTTTTATTAGTCCTAATTCTTCCCCCCAGCATTTTCACTCGATGCCCCCTGGTTCTCTCTCCAAACTCTCCAAAGTTCTCCCTCCAAACTCTCTCAGCCCCTCCTTCCTCACAAGGTGTCTGTTGTGGGGAGAGGAAGGCAAAGGAGTAGTTAAGTCGCCTTGAGTTTCCTTAAGAGAAAGGTGGGATATCAATCCAAACTTTTCTTCTTCTTAAGTCACTTTCTAAACTACAGGTATATATTAACCCAAACTGAGATTCTGAAAACCGCAGTCCTACGAAGGGCATTCCAGGGAAGAAGACTCGCTTCTTTGGATTCTGTAAACTGAGGCAGATCATGGGGGGGGGGGGGGGGGGGGGGGGGGGGGGGAGGAGGCACTGCTGGGCTCTGGTGGCCCTTTCTGACCAGCCCAGGGCAATGGCGATTGATCGCCACTATGGAGTCAGAAAGGAATTTTCCTCCGGGCCAGATTGATTTTGCCCGTCCTGTGGACAAAAAACCCACATAGGTTCTCATGCCATTTATTGTAATTGTTCTAAAAGCTCTTAAATTTAAATATTTTTGCATTTATTATATTATATTGTTTTATATGCTTTTATTGTAAGCGGCCCTGATTTGGCGGGGTAAAAACATAACAGACAGACAGAGAGAGAGAGCAAGGTTTGCGGATGGGGGGGCAGGGGTTTGTGAATGTCCTGTTCTGTGTAGAGGGTTACGGTAATATCTCTGGGTTTCCTGCCTTTCTTATGAGGAAGTTTCTGCCCATTGTTACCTTCACAATGTTTGCAACCACAAGGTCTTGGTTGCTCTCTGTGTCTGCTAACAGTTGCCTGATGGCGCTGATCCGCTCCCGGAAGTCCTTGGCATTCAGCGAAGCTGTTATGACCTTCACGTATTCGGCACTTTCCAAGGTGTTTCGGGGGCCCAGTTTCCTGGTCATTTCATATCCTTCTCTGCTGAGGAAGAAGCGCTGGAGATGAATAGTCAGGCCTGGAGATTTCCTGCTCTTGCACAGCCCTAACCACCTACGTCCTTGAGCATCTGTTAGTGTTCTTGCGATGAACTTTGCCTGCTAGTCACTGCTAGTATCAGAACACCAGGTAGCAAACAGGGATTGGGATTGCCTCTTGTAGCCAGGGACTCGTAACCTGCAGCCCAAATGGACTCCGAAGGGAAAGGAACAACCAGATGCAGTGCCGGAGCTTTGAGCAATTAATTCTTGTGCCTACAAAACATATCCCTCAAAATATTTATCAGCACTCCAAGTACTGGGGGGCGGAGGGGGGGTGGTTAAAAAACTTGGCTGGATCACATCTGTAGTCAGGTGCCGCCTCCAGACAAAAGTCAGTCGTAGGTGATTCCCACAGCAAATATGTCACTCTTGCCTGTCTCTGGCTCACTCTAGACCAGTGGCCCCCCGCATGATGCCCACGGGTGCCAAGTCTTCTGGGCATGAAGCAGAAGTCACTGGGGGCGAGGTGGGGGGGGGGGGGAAGGGAGGTGTGTATTTCCTGCATTGTGCTGGGGTTGGATTAGGTGATAGACAACAGTGCTAGCAGCACTGGAAGACCCAAGTGGAAAAGAATATCACACCCCACTTAGCAAACCTCGATATTACAAAGTGCACATTTTATAGTGTGAAATGTATCCCCCCTTCTAACTTCATTGCGGGACTACAATGAAGTTAGAAGCCCCACAATGAAGTTAGAAGGAGATGCATTTGGATTAATTTCCTAAAAAGTCCTTCATCCATAATCTGAATTGGCTATCTGAGGAAGAGGAGAGGTTCCCTGAAGGTGTGGAGTCTTACCGCGGACCTCGCTCATGTTATATTTGCGCCAATCTTTATATCAATGGAATTCAACTGGATGGAATTAGTATTACCCAGTGTTCTTGAAGAGCCATCTGTTAAGAGTTTAATTTGGATTTAGAAGAAGAGGAGTTTGGATTTATATCCCCCCTTTCTCTCCTGCAGGAGACTCAAAGGAGCTTACAATCTCCTTGCCCTTTCCCCCTCACAACAAACACCCTGTGAGGTAGGTGGGGCTGAGAGAGCTCTGAGAAGCTGTGACTAGCCCAAGGTCACCCAGCTGGCGTATGTGGGAGTGTACAGGCTAATCTGAATTCCCCAGATAAGCCTCCACAGCTCAGGCGGCAGAGCGGGGAATCAAACCCGGTTTCTCCAGATTATTTATTTTATTTATTTTTATTTATTTATTGTTTCGATTTATAAACCGCCCCATCCCCAAGGGGCTCTGGGCGGTATACAACATTCACATGTACAAATAAATTAAATCGATAACAACAATATAATACTAAAATCCATTAAAACTACCTAAAACTTCTTAAAACAGCGATTAATGTCATAATAGGTGCCCTACTATGGCCAATTCTATTTAGATCACCCCAGTAAAAGAAAGGGAGAGGTCAGGTTCCTCTCTGGGAGGATAATGAGATGGTTAGGTGTATCAGATGGTATGTGCAAAAGGCATGGTATGTGCAAAAAACACAGGGAAGGAAGGAAAGGGGGGAGGGGAAGATACACAAGCTCTTAATCTCCTACGCCACTGCTGCTCCTTAACTATGAAATGAGTATCAAACTCTGTTGCTTGTTCTATTTACTGACCCACGTATGTGAGGACATTATTGCTGTCTTGGGATAATTGGCTTCTGTTTATGAACTGTTATTAACTAATATCCGAATGGAGCACGTTGGTAGAACAACTGAAGATCTCCAAGATTCCGGGAGAACTGGATAGAACCTTTTTGTATTGGATCACTGTCACTTACTTCTCCTCCACGGTAACTATTTTTTAGCTTTTCAAAGATTTTCTAAGTAGCTATTTAGTGGGAGGGATACAAGTTGTTTCGAAGTTGTTGGCTTGAATGTGGTGTACGTATGAATAGATTTGTTGTAACATTCACTCTTTCAAGCTGTAAAATTTGCACTTTGTAATATCGAGGTTTGCTGATTGGAGGGTTATATTCTTTTTTAGTTGGATTAGGTGACCCTGGAGGGTCTTTGGGAAATCCACCTCTATGTTTTTAATAGGTAGGGTATCTTTTGTTGCCGGATCACAATACTTTTGGGTTTATTAATTTGTGCTGAAAAGGTCTGTCTTTAATTTAAGCAGCTACCTGCCTTGGGCCTGAAGCCATGTTAGGGAGAAGGGCGGGGCTAGAGATGACCATTTCCTGTCTCCATGTAGCAAACCCTCGTCTTCCTTGGCGGTCCCCCCAGGGCAGACCCTGCCCAGTTTCCAAGATCTGATGAGAGCAGGGCTTCCACAAAAATAAAAATGAACACCTACCTGTCACCAGCACTGAGCGAGTCCCGAGACACGGAGGCTGATCTGGAACTGTCTGCGGTGCCGGTGTGCAAGCGCCTGCCTTTGGCTGAAGGCGTGACGATCGGCATTTCTCCCAGGCCCTGTGGTGGCATGTAACGTTTATCCCCGCTTAGCATCACCATGTGGATCGACGGCCTGCACTGCAGGGTCTACAGGGAGGGTCAACCACCACCCCCATCCCAAAGACTGATTATTTGATTCAGTAGACGCCAGCCTCGTATAGGTTGCTGCCCCACAGTTATTCAGATAACTGCCTCTGAATATGGAAGCTCGGCTTGACCATAAATGGAGCACAGGCTTGGCATGTATGCAGCGGAGGAGCTTAGCAGGCCCTCCCCTCCCTGGAAATCTGCGGGATTTGAACTCAGCACCTCCTGCCTGCCAAGAAGAACCTCCACCACTGAGCCATGGCCCCTCCCCTGAAGCTCCAATTAAGACCATAAGAACATAAGAACTAGCCTGCTGGATCAGACCAGAGTCCACCTAGACCAGCACTCTGCTACTCGCAGTGGCCCACCAGGTGCCTTTGGGAGCTCACCTGCAGGAGGTGAAAGCAAGGGCCTGCTGCTGCTGCTCCTGAGCATCTGGTCTGCTAAGGAGGAGGAGGAGTTTGGATTTCTATCCCCCCTTTCTCTCCTGCAGGAGACTCAAAGGGGCTTACAATCTCCTTGCCCTTCCCCCCTCACAACAAACACCCTGTGAGGTAGGTGGGGCTGAGAGAGCTCCGAGAAGCTGTGACTAGCCCAAGGTCACCCAGCTGGCGTGTGTGGGAGTGCCCAGGCTAATCTGAATTCCCCAGAGAAGCCTCCACAGCTCAGGCGGCAGAGCTGGGAATCAAACCCGGTTCCTTTAGATAAGATACACGAGCTCTTAACCTCCTACGCCACTGCTGCAACCTCAGATCAAGGAGGATCAAGATTGGTAGCCAGAGATCGACTTCTCCTCCATCAATCTGTCCAAGCCCTTTTTAAAGCTAAAGCTAAATTCTGGCCGGCGCCTTTGCAGATGCTAGCAAAAAAGAGAACAGTCTACTATCTGATCAAAATCTGAATGACTGGCACCAAGAGAAAAACATGGAATTTTTAGGAAATTTTAAATGAACACGTACCAGATGTTGAAAACAAGTAGAACGACAATCCCCAACAATTGAGTTACATGAACCGACACAACTTAATGAAGTGAATATCAGCTAATCAACTAACCAAATAAACTAACCAAATTACATTACCGGAGTTGGTAACTTATACCAGAACATATTCACCTGTTGGATTTCTGACTACAGCTTATGAAGATATTTTCTTGAGTCCTCCTCCATTATAAATGGAAACAAAAATTAATTGCTTCAAGAAAAAGTAGATTACTTAATGAGTGGAACTGGCCATCAAAATTATACATTATACTCACCTGTTGGATTTCTGACTGTATTTTTATAAGTTTAAAATATGTTTCGTTGCATTTAATTATTTGGTTAGTTGATTAGCTGATATTCACTTCATTACATTGGTTCACATAACTATATCCACCAACCAACACACGTTACGTTTCAGGTGTTACATTCCAGGAGAGTTTCAAGGTGTACCTTCTGCTTCAGGCTTCCGACCGTCTCTTTGACGTAAGGCACGTCCTTCGGCTGCACGTACTTTTCGAGCATTCTCTCAAAGTCCGCGTGTGTCATCAAGGCGAAGAGCATCTTCCGGCCGTAGTACCTGCAACCACCACAAACGAACACACCCGTGAACACCGACGGAGTGCACGAGTGCTAGGCCAGATTCTCACAAGCAATAATTCCCTGGACAAGTACTGGTCTCGTACAAGCTTCAAGGCGAGTGGAACATAATTCCCATATGCCTGTGCTTCCAAACTGTACAAAAGTTTGTATGAACAGCAATGATTTGAAACCATTGGAGAATGCAGACTTCTCTGAAAACTCTGGGTGCTGCAAAAAGTCCTGCATTGCCGTTCAAATATATTGTGTGACACATTTTATTTGTATTTATTTATTATTAAACTTGTATACCGCCCTCCCCCAGAGGGCTCAGGGCGGTTCACAACATAGATATACAACACAGGTAGATAAATAAACTCTACGTTTAGTACTTGTCCTTATTAAAATACTGCGCTCAAATTATAACATTTCATTACAAAAGCAACAGATGGTGTCCAACAGCTTAAAACTCCCCTGGGGGGGGGGGGACAGCAGGGCCCCCGCTGTTAAAGGTGGACGGCAATTCCCGCGAGCCTCCTTCAGTGGAGTTTCTATGGCAGGGGTCTGCAACCTCTGGCTCTCCAGATGTTCATGGACTACAATTCCCATCAGCCCCTGTCAGCATGGCCAATGGGGCTGATGGGAATTGTAGTCCATGAACATCTGGAGAGCCGCAGGTTGCAGACCCCCTTTCTATGGGGTTGGTCTCTAAGGTGCGGCCGGACTCCAATCTAGTTGTTCTGCTGCAGACCGACGTGGCTTTCAAAACAGAGGAGGTTCTCAGGAGACCAACAAGCCCTCCGACTCCCTTGAACACCCCCCCCCCCAATCCTTCTTCATCCGCTGACCTTGTCTCCTGTGAGCCGTCTTGAACAAATTTGGCTACTGCAGGCAGAACCTTGTCTGTGACGTCCTTAATCCCGGACAGGACGCGCCCCGGCCCCATGTGCTCCACGACATCCGACAGGTGCTGGGCGGCGCACCTTCTCACGGCAGCGTTCAGGTGGCTGGCGAGGGAAAGAAGAGATCCTCAGGAGGAGGGGGCGCCAGACGTCTTCTATTATTAATCAAATTATTTATTGAAGGCTACTACTGCTGCCGTAGTTTTATAGTTTTAAGGCTTTGTATTTTAACTGGGGTTATTCGATTTGTTTTATTGTATTGTTGTTTGTTGTGCACCGCCCTGAGCCCTTTGGGGGTAGGGCGGTTTACCAAATCGAATGAATGAATGAATGAATGAATGAATGAATGAATGAATGAATGAATGAATGAATGAATGAATGAATGAATGAATGAATGAATGAATGAATGAATGAAATAAGAGTGATGGGTTCAAGGTGAAAGAAAAGAGATTCCACCTAAACATCAGGAAAAACTTCCTGACAGTCAGGGATGTTTGACAGTGGAATGCACTTCCTCGGAGTGTGGTGGAGTCTCCTCCTTTGGAGGTTTTTAAACAGAGGCTGGATGGCCATCTGACAGGAATGCTTTGATTGTGTGTTCCTGCATGGCAGGGGGTTGGACTTGATGGCCCTTGGGGTCTTTTCCAGCTCTACAATTCTATGATTCAACCTGCCCAGTTCAGAAAGTGCCAGAACCAGGGTTCCTACCGAAAGGTCCTTGGGAGCATTACCTTTGGCCACCGTTGATGAGAGAAGCGAGAGCCCGGCCGGGCGTGACGTTGTTCACCATGGCCTTCAATGCTCTGTCGACATCTTCCCTGATGAAGCTGTTCGACTCCCCGGCCTTGTGCAAAAGGACTTTTACTGTTCCATCTAGCTCCAGATCCATGCTCCTCTTCAGGTGGCTGAACAAGTCCCCCAAACAAATGACTGCAGCTCGTGACACAATCGAGCGCAAATTCTTCACCTGCGCATAGGAAAGAATCACATCAGCAAAAAAAAACCCCAAATTCTTCCTTGGAGAATTTCGAGGGCTGCCATATTGGTTTGCAGAAGAACAACAGATTTGAGTTCAGTAGCGTCCTAGGGGCTAACAAGGTTTTCAGATCTGATGAAGGAAGTTTGGACTGTTGAAAGCTCCCACCTGCAAAACCTTATTGGTTTCTAGGGTGCTACTGGACTTGAATCTAGCCGTTCTTTCGTTTAAGAATTTTCCAAACTGAAAATCTAGAAGTTCCAAAACAGCTGGGGGACTGAGAATCGTATCTGCAAAACAATTACAGGGAATTTTCTCCTGACGTTTCGCCTGCATCTGTGGCTGGCATCTTCAGAGGATCTTCAGATGCCAGCCTCAGATGAAGGTGAAACGTCAGGAGAAAATGCTACTAGTACATGGCCATACAACCCAGAAAACCCACAACATCCCAGAGAACCAAGAACATAAGAACAAGCCAGCTGGATCAGACCAGAGTCCATCTAGTCCAGCTCTCTGCTTCTCGCAGTGGCCCACCAGGTGCCTTTGGGAGCTCACATGCAGGAGGTGAAAGCAATGGCCTTCTGCGGCTGTTGCTCCCGAGCACCTGGTCTGCTAAGGCATTTGCAATCTCAGATCAAGGAGGATCAAGATTGGTAGCCATACATCGACTTCTCCTCCATAAATCTGTCCAAGCCCCTTTTAAAGCTATCCAGGTTAGTGGCCATCACCACCTCCTGTGGCAGCATATTCCAAACACCAATCACACGTTGTGTGAAGAAGTGTTTCCTTTTATTAGTCCTAATACTTCCCCCCAGCATTTTCAATGGATGCCCCCTGGTTCTAGTATTGTGAAAAAGAGAGAAAAATGTCTCTCTGTCCACATTTTCTACCCCATGCATAATTTTATAGACTTCAATCATATCCCCCCTCAGACGTCTCTGTGAAAGCCTTCAACAATACATTAAAGGGAAGATTACTTTGCACAGAATTTTACTTGTTTTTCAGCCCACTGCATTCCACACATTCCACACCCAAGGCACGAAAAGCTGCCGCAGGTGCCTTTGAGACCTATGGTCAGAAGACTGGCCACATTCAAGACCATCCTGTGATTATGCAGAAGGAAATCTCAGTGGATTGTAGCCGATGTCTTGTAGCGGGTGGGGGGTGTCTTTTGCTTATTTCTCCCCAGTGGGCACTCTTGACCCTGGAGATAACAGTTCTGGGGGCAAAGGGAACCGCAGCAAGCTGGGAGAGGAGGAAAAGGCCTGTCCCACAAGCAGAGTTCACTGGATACACCCCAATGTGTGGCTGGGTTACTCCCAGAACTAGGAGCCTCCCTGTACCTACTTGGAAGAGCACATGGATGAGACCAGCAGGCCCAAATTACAGAAAGAAAACCAAAAAACCAAAAAAGATTGTAAGGGTGGGGGCTAGAGCGCTCTCCCGGCCGACTCGTCCTTGGTACGTTTCTCGAGCTGGGCTTGCTGCCCGGAGTTTTGACCTCGCTACGCTTATCCTTATCATGTATGTTTGAACCTTACTGTCTGCTTTCCTGTGTGAAACTATGCCTGAGAACTATGCAAGGGGGGAAGGGCAGTGCTCTCGTCTGTAAAAACGACGACTCTAGCCAAGGGAAGCCAGTTCTCGCATGGCGTGTACTGAGACCGTTGAAGCTTTGGAATAAACGAACCTTTGATGTTGCTTTGTTTCAAGTTCTTTGAAGTTCCTGACAAAGATCAGCCAGAAACCAAAAGGTTAAGTATTTTATAGAACAATCCAGATCCAAGGACTGTGATGCGGTGGTGCCGCACCACCTCCAATGATGTTTCTGGAGGCGCAGGGAGGGGAAAAAATACAAACACACAGCACACACACGCACCCCGGAATGCTCTCTATGTCCCAGGCTGGGGCCGCAGCACAACTGGCCACAAACCTGGGTGGAAGCTGATTAATGTCAGCTCCATCCCCGGGAATGCCCAGCCTACACATGTGACTGGGATTTTTGGTTTTTGCCACAGAGTGCCCTCGGCTAGATCCTGTGACTAACTGGCCTCCATCTGGATTGGGTTGTACATCAAGGTGCAATTAATTCACATTCATCATTAAAAAATGGACAACTGATATTGCTTCCTGGATATTTGGAAAACCCTAAATTTGTTGCAGGAGCACAGATTTTCAGCGCAATCCTAACCTCAGTCCACCCCCCTTGAATGGGGGGACAGGGGTCGACCCTGCTTTGGGTGGCCTCGTTTTCCCCTCCCCTGGGTCCTTCTTGGGGAGCAGGACCACATGGGGGACCCCAGCAGCACCACCTGGAGTTGCAGACCCCTCAGCAGCCCCACTGAGCTCCAGGGGCTTTCCTGGCGGATGGTAGCCTGGCTGAGTCCAGGTGAGAAAGACAATGTCAGGTTTCAAAGGAGTTATTACCTGCAGCCCTGCAAGGTTGCACTCGTCAGGGCTGTTTGATGGGGAGGCCGGGGTGGGTGGGAATTGTTTGCTTCTGCATTGGCAGGCAGGAGCGCATGGGGAAAGCCTTGCACATGGATCCTGGAAGGTTTACTTCAGAGTAAACCAGTGGAGGGTAAGCTTGTAGATTGTGAAAGGAAGGCCGGGATCATCCACAGCCATGGTTGTGGCGGGTTGCCAACTCCCGGCGGGCAAATCCCAGGACATTTGGGGGTAGATTCTCAGAAGCGGTGGCTTTGGGGACCAGGGCGGGGGCCATGCTCGCTGAGGAATATGGCTGTTGAGTCCATGGAAGACATTTTCTCGGGGGGGGAGGGGGGGAGAAGTTCAGCCCCCCCCCCCGGAAGTTGACAACCCCATTAAAGGCACCAATTTTGATCCACCATCCAATTGGAATTTGAAGGGGTTCTTTTGAGGGGGCATAATCAGTGTCTTTCAACACAAGAAAAATGTGTGAAACGGGGGTTCTATTGCTGGTCATTTGAATCATGTACAAAACATGCCTTTTTACCCCTCCCCCCCCTTTTTTGCTTTGATGGGTAAAAATGGGCCCCAAAGAAGGGAACTTCTCCCTGCATGAGAATATATACACTGTTATCTTCATTTTAGATGTCAAAAAGTATTTGCAGCTCCAAGTGTTTTCTTTTCCGTGGAAAATGGGTCCAAATGGCTCTTTGGATGTTAAAGGTTGCTGACCCTTGGCCTAGAACCATGGTGGCGAACCTTTGGCACTCCAGATGTTATGGACTACAATTCCCATCAGTCCCTGCCAGCATGGCCAATTGGCCATACTGGCAGGGGCTGATGGGAATTGTAGTCCACAACATCTGGAGTGCCAAAGGTTCACCACCATTGGCCTAGAAGCAGTGGTGGCAAACCTTTGGCACTCCAGATGTTATGGACTACAATTCCCATCAGC